>NC_080080.1:63032161-63181128 GCF_949987535.1 Balaenoptera acutorostrata | reverse complement strand
CCACTCTTACTTTCCTTAAATAGAAACCAGTGGCTTTTACATCTTATCATATGACCCCAGGTTAGTTAAATCACATATTCTCTGTGAACATTAGTGCCCTCATTTGTAAAATACAAATAAATAATATAAATTTCAGAGTCATAAGGGAAAATGTTAAACCATGCATATAAAAACTACTGGGAAACTGAAAATCGCTAAATGAATAAAAGTTACTCCTATTAATAAATAATAATAGCTTTCATATTTGGAGCCCTTGTGATATATCCAGCATTTTATTATCATTTACACATATTATCTCATTAAATCCTCATAGCAATCTGTAGACATAAATATTACAATATCTCTACTTCACACATGGAGAAAATTACACTTAAATGCCTAATATTAAGTCATGTAGGTGGGATTCAGACCTATTCTGTCTGACTTCAAAGGAATGTTCTTAATACATACTATTCTCTTAGTACTAATGAAGAATACTTTGGGTAAACATCAGTGCTACACAACGGTAAGAAGAATTATTGCAGGTCTGTGGTATCGACAGATTTCAAGTATAGTGCCCCTAGCTATGTGGCTTCAATATAAAGCATTTACTACGAAAGTGGAAAAATATTGTAAAACCTAGGGCAATCATTATTTCCAGCAGTATCGTTTAGGGATAGCCATCTTAGCCCCAATGACTGAGCCTTCATGCAACAGACATATATGGAGTCACATGTTGTGTGACTGTAGGTCTCCGGTGGCCCAAGAAAGCTTGATTTGTACCATTGCCATGACATAATGTATTATCTTTTATTCTCAAAAGCTTCCTGGTTTGGACAATGAATGATATGAATACCCTACTTTAATGTTTCTCACTAAACCTAGAGTGGTGAGATCCTACCATTACTCCTACCAGTGGCAGACTCTACTTGCACTCATATAGACAGTATACTCTCAAAGTCGGTAGAATATCTGTCCTCTGATAATGATGATACATTCATAGAATGCTCCCTGTATTCTTCAACACTTCTAATAGGTACGTAGGCTAATTTTAACTGGAAAAATAGTAACCGTACATTAAAAGGAATATTAATTCACAACCCTATATTATTATATAGATATGATTTAGATATTCTATAATATCTTTATCATATCAAATGTCATTACAGTTAACTTTTTACTACATAGTTAATATGGGATAACCTATGGTAACCTATCCCAAATGATATGTTTTCTAAAATAAAATGTCTTTTTAAATTTTTCAGTCAGAAAATTACTCTTTGTGTGACTTTACACTGAATTTTGAACTTTCCCTTGGTACTGTTCTCTGTACGGTGAATATTGTAATTTCTCTTGCCTAAGGCAATACAATTCTGATCTTGTAACACTTGAAGTTTTATCATGTCAAATTAAAGATACTATTATCTTTTCTTCTTATTCTGTCCTTTTCATATATTTTAAAATGATATTGATACAAGGTTTTTTAAAGTGTAATGCAGAATAATTAAAAGCATAATAAACACATAAAGAGTCTGAAGTTTGCTTGTTTTTTGAAGCCTTCACAATCAAAAAGAGCTTACTCAATTCTTCCAGTTAAAGGGACTAAATTAGAATGATGGTTTATGTCAACATGGAGGAATTAGGTCAAGTCCCTTTAACAACACTGTTTTCTCCAAACAAGAAACAACAGCAAATAAGAACAGCTGTTTAGGTGAAGTAACTTGAAATTATTGAAATACAGGTAAATTTATAAGAAGAGTTAAATAATATTTATTAATATAATAAGTCACACTCTGATGGATTTTGGAAAACAAATACCTTCTTTCTGAGTCTGATACACAGAGCTTTCCAGTAGAGGGCTCCACAAGACTGAAGGATGTTATATTCCACAGAATTGAGAAGGTTCCTCTTGAGAAGCCATCTTATGATTACACCCAACATAGTAAATAATATTTTGAAACTCCACCCATAGCATTTTCTACAACCCCCTACAGTAGATTGAGGCTTTTTTTGAAAAAAATGGTGGTCCAAAACAGATTACAGTGAGATTCTTAGTTTGATTTTAACACTCTAAAGTATATGTAAATTAGCTGGCTAGTCTAGACTCTTGTCTGATAATACAAAGCAATCTACTGTCTGAACTGCAGGACACATATGGGCAAAAAAAGCTGTTCCCTTGGAAACAGCTATGTGAAAGCTCAAGGAACATCTCCCCCCCAGGAGTTAATTTGTTTCAGATGGGGAAGGGTGATTACTTATGAGCCACAGAGAAAGAGAGAGAGAGAGGAGCTCTTAGGTTTTTTCCTATCATCACTGTTAATTTTTTCAAAAATGTAGAGTAGATGGCAACGGCAAGGATAAATATTAATGACATGTTCTCTGTGCAAGATTATAACTCTGCAGCAGGTTTTACTGATATGTGGAAGAAACAAAGTGGGGATGCAAAAGGAAAATTTCCTAATTGAACCAAAGTAGTCCAAAGTGTGCTGCCGTTCCTTCCCAATTTCCCACTTTGCTGGAAGTTTTCCAATGCTCTGCTTCACTTAATGTTGATCATTATGAAGTTCATATGTTTACCACTTAGGTAGAATTACCTATAAAAGATAATGATCTGTCATTTAATAGAAATGGAACTTCTGGCTCATTGACTTGATTTTTTCCCCCAGTTGTACTGGGGAAGTACTAATCTTGATAAATCTACTCTTTTGCTCTACTCCTTGCCTTCTTTGTTTCTCCTAGTGTGGATCCATTAAGTGTATTGTGTTCAGATCTACAGAAGCTTCCTCAATTTTGAACACATGGTAGAAGGCTTTCAGTAAGGCTCTGTTAGTTGATTGGTTAACTGTTGACATTGCTGACCATGGGTGAGTTGTGGTTTAGAGCTATAGAATTGAATAAAGCAAATCAATCCGTCCATATGTGGAAACAACTTAGGACCTATTCTCTGGTATCACTTTTCTAATGAAACAAGTTAACCAGACAACAGAGATCACAACACAAATTAAGAGGATTCAGCAAAAACAAAGCACACTAAACAATTTCAGTACATAAGTTTACTAAGAGCAGTGATTGTGTTCTTTATATTTTATAGAGCCTCTAAGCTCATATGGTCTAATATAAGGAAGTGTAAATTAACCTATATTTCAAATTAAAATCAAAGCCAGTTGTTTACACTATAAATTCATGGGACAAGCAATACTGTACTTGGATAGTTGGCATTGATAATATTATCTCATCTTTTTCCGCAGATTATTTTAGAAATGTGAATTTGCATTTTCTGTAACTAAAAGAAATAACTAGTTTAATAAAATTTTTTCCTTGCTATTCAACTATATTGTCATGTGAGAGTCTTAAAGAATTCCCATAAAAATGAAAGAAATATTAATTCTTGGGGATGTTGATTAACATCTTTCAGATACTCTCAGTCTTATGTCTTCAAGTTCTTATAAGATATTCTAAACCAATAAACACAAAATATTATATAAATTATTATTAGTTACTCTAAATATCACTTAGTTCTGCTCATTCAAACATTTATAATATTGTTATTATTTGGAGAGTGTTATATTTTGTTTAAGACAGTAATGGAATTTTTAAATATCACCAAGTTCCATAGAAAAGCTACTTGATCATCACAAATATATAGATGCACTGACCTTCATAAGAGGAAGACGTATATTCTAAAAAGCATAATTCCATTTGCCTCTTTTCCCAAATATATAATCTAGGATAGCATAAACATGTACTTATGTATCATCCAAGCAACAATAATGTGAAGATATATTTAAGTAAATAGAGTATCTATACTATTGCATTTGTGAGATTGGGCTTCTAAAAAAAATACCATATATGGGGTGGCTTAAACAATCAACATTTATTTCTCATAATTCTGGAGGCTGGGAGGTCCAAGATCAAGGTACAGGCAGATTCCATATCTGGTGAGGGCCCTCTTCCTGGCTGTGTCCTCACATGGCAGAGAGAAAGAAAGAGCACTGGGCCCTTCCTCTTTATAAAGGCACTAATCCCCTTATGGGGGCTCCACTCTCATCACCTCATCTAAACCTAGTTATCTCCAAAGGCCCCACCTTGCAATACCATCACATTGGGGATTAAGGCTTCAACATCGGAATTTGCGGTGGAGTTGGGCACAGACATTCAGTCTTTAGCAATTATTTAATGTCTTATCTGTTCCTTTCAAGTCAGATAAAAATTGAAAACTCTGCTGAGAAGATTATAAAACACTCTTGAGCAGGGGTAAAATTCATAACTCTGGGCAGGTACGTTCTGAAAAAAAGCACACTTACCTTGAGCCCAACAAAATATTTGCTTTTTTCCGGAGTTAACTTTTAAGAGAGATGAATTTTTGTGTAAAATTTCATTAGAAAAAAAAGTACTATTGTGTTGCATAATACAAATATGGAATGCATCATAAAAAGAAATAGTCTTTTAAAATATAGGACAGGAAAATATTTCTCTTTCTTCTTACAGGTTTCTGTGGTATCTCTGAAAATTAAGGTATGTCTGTAGGTTTTGTGTATGGGTATGTGTGTGTTTGACAAAAAGAACTAACAGTGATATGCATAGACTTTCCGAAAAATTGAACATAACTATACCCTACATACCCGTACATTTATTCAACAATATTTATTATTCACTTGTGCTACATATTGTTTTAAATGATTGGTTATATCACTAAACAACTAAATATCTCAGATTTTGTTTTGCTTTTATATTGATGGGAAGATCTTAACTGGTATTAACACTTGGAGTGCTACCATCATACTTCAATTGCTTGCATGTACTAAGAGTGTCAATAACAAACCCAGACAGTTCTTAAATTTTCAGTGCTAAAGGCTACCCTGACTTGCCCTGCTCAGATCAGCCCTCCATCTCTGACTAACCTCCTACCTCACTACAACTACCGTTGTCATACAATTCTTGACTTAGTAAGTCACATGTGTAGAAATGTACTGCTTAACGAACATTCCTGCATCCTGTGGACTGCCTGGTGTGGAATGGGAGAGAAGAGAGTTGGACCAACATAGAGGCCAAATCCCATAAGTGGGATGTGGCATCATGGTACCAAGAGAAACATGAGTTAAAGGCCAAAACCAGCAATGAGTGAAGAAAACAGTGGAATAGGAAGTGCTGACAGCTCAGAGGAACAGCTGTCAAGTGGATAATGCCAAAATGGATTGAAAACAACCCACTGACTTTTTTTCCCACAAAATACTACATTAAAGTGGCTTTTATATGGTAGTAAGCCCTGATATTATATTTGCTACAGCTAACCCCATGGCCTTCTTCACAAGTTAATATACACTTAAGCATTCCCTTTTATGGAAGTATCATAATTCTATAAGCCTCAAGTGACATCTTAAAATGTAGGTAAGAATGATAATTATTTTATTTATTGTTATGCTCTCAACAGCTAGAATTATGCTTTGCATACGGAAGGTGGGAGATACAGATTTAAGTAAGTGAATAAATCCACAGCCAACATTTTTATCTATTTATCACAAAGAAGGACTCTAAAATCTATGTAATTGTCTTGCAAAGATACTTCTTTTTGAAAATGCCATGTAGCAAGTAACTCAGTTCAATTACTTAGGTTCATTTATAATTGGTTTGTTTTGGAAAGCAAGATGAAAATTAGGTATCACCTACATGCAAATTCTATGTCAAAATGTAGGGACTACATGGCAGCTTTTGTGAATTTTCTTTTTGAATGGCTGAGAAGTAAATTTGATTACAGTTTTTGACCTAAAACACCGGCTTTTTATCTCCTATTTGTATAAGAGCTTACCTGCATCTATATTCATACCAACCACTTTCTTCTGCTAATGCCCTGTTTTCTCTGGTTCTTTATACATCTTCATTCAGGTCCTAAATGTGGACCTTTCCCAAGGTTCTGTCTAGACTCTAACTTCGATCATTTCACACATCTTTAAATATAACGCATGTGCAAATTGTATCCTAAAATGTTCACCAGTAGCTTTTATTTGTCACCACAATGTTTTATTGATATCTTGCCTTGAAAGGTCAAAAAACAAGACTTGTCTTTTCCATTCCTAATTATGCTTCTCCTCTTGAATTCAATATTTCTCATATTGTTTTACTATTTTCCCAGTATTCCAAGATTAACTCCTTATACACATCTTCTCTCTCCTTGACTCTCAAATAAAGTCAGTTGCTAAAAAGAAAAAAAATCCTGTCAATTCTTTCTTTACCTTAATCTTTCACATCTTTGTTCCATCACATTTACTCATTTTCCTCCTGTACTATTACTATTATATAATCTTCCAGTAGTACATTTTATGTCTTTTTCTTTCCATTCATCTTATACATTACTCAACAAAACGAAAAAGTACTACTTTGCTCACGTCATGTACCTAATTTAACTAAATAAAATATAAATCCTAAACTTGACTTTCCAGACCATCTATGTTAAGACTTCAGTATATTGTTTTAAATTCTAACCTCTACAAAATCTTCATGCATGTTATACTACAGAAAACTCAAATAATTGCTTTTCCTCAAGCACACCATGACATTTCCTAGCTCTATGCATTTCTTAGGTTAGTCCTTTCTTCTAAGTCCATTACCTGAAATTTTCTTCTCTTTCATGGCTCTCCTTGTAGTAGTAGTTAATTATGGTTGTGTGACAAATTACTCTAAAACTTAGCAGTTTAAAACAAAACATTCATTATGTCATAATTTCTTTGTATCAGGAGTCTAAGTATAATTTAGCTGAATACCTCTGTCTCACTGTCTTTCACTAAGCTGCAATCAAGGTGTCAATCAGGGCTGCAGTTATCTTAAGGCTTGATGGGAAGAGAATCTACTTCCAAACTCACTTATGTGGTTGTTGGGATTCAGTCCACTGTGGACTACTGACTGAGGTTGTCACTGGCTCTTGATTACAAATTATTTGCCACCGCATAGAGCAGCTCCCGATATGGGGGCTTGATCACCAGCGCAAGCGAGAGAGCAACAGAGACCAAGAAAGATGGAAGCCAGTACAATTTTTGTAATGTAATCTCAGAAGTGACATCAATCACCTTTGTAGTACTCTACGCATTAGTAGAGGATCTCCCCAAGGGAAAGGATAACAAAAGGATATGAATATTAGGAGTCAGGGATCACTGGGAGCGATCTTAGATGCTGTCTACCAACCACACTCCTCAATTGCCATCCCTTTCTTGTTTCGCACAGGCAAATCTTTGTTGGTATCTGAATTCCTATACTAGTTAATTTGCTTTTTTTTTTTTTTTGCCACTAATCACTTTTCTCTTTTTATTAGAATGCTTTCATACATACTAGTAATTGACTGTAATAAATTTAATTCTCAATGTATTTCTGTCTACCAACACATTGTACATGTAGTATTTTTGACTAAATATTGCTGAATGGTTTCTATTTCTGTCATAATGTCTTCTAACAGGAGAATCAGTTTCTTGCTGCCTTTCTATGCAAGCTGTCACCTCTAATATCATGAACTCTCCAACCAGAAAAACCAACATAAGCTTGCAAAATACCCAGTGGAAGAAAACTTGTGAATTGATCCAGCTTTTTTTTTTTTTTTTGTATTTCTTCTTTAGGTCTTTTTTTTTTTTTTAATTTATTTTTATATTTATTTTTGGCCGTGTTGGGTCTTCGTTTCTGTGCGAGGGCTTTCTCTAGTTGCGGCAAGCGGGGGCCACTTTTCATCGCGGTGTGCGGGCCTCTCACTGTCGCGGCCTCTCTTGTTGCGGAGCACAGGCTCCAGATGCGCAGGCTCAGTATTTGTGGCTCACGGGCCTAGTTGCTCCGCGGCATGTGGGATTTTCCCGGACCAGGGCTCGAACCCGGGTCCCCTGCATTGGCAGGCAGATTCTCAACCACTGCGCAACCAGGGAAGCCCTGATCCAGCTTTTATTTTCCCTTTCTGGACACAAGGCATGATGCCATTGTGGTTTTTAACAGTGTAATATTTTTAAACAAACTTCTACTACAACAAAATATTCTTCTTGAGATCAAGAAACAGTTGTTTCTTGTCACATTGCTTTGAACATGGTGATTTACAAATATGTATGAATGACTAAAAAATCAAATAAGAATAATTTAGAAATCTATTAAAAAAAGAAACAGTCCTAATGGCATTTCATCTGTATTTTCCACAGAAAGCACTTCGAAATTGCTGATTAGCACATGACCTTGAGATAAGTACACAGAATTTCTGTCTTCTGCCATATAGATACAAACTTTGTACACTGAAAAATTAATCTAAAACTCATTCTAAAGAAGACTGGTTTATAAGCTAACACCCATTCCATCTTATTGAAACCTAAATTTAGACAATAATTTTATAAAACATAGTGTAACAATTTCATAAAAAGTAGTCTAACAATGAACTGATATTAGCATCCTCACCTCATAAAATATGGGGAACGGAAGTAATCATTATTTTTCACATATTACATTAGTCAATTAACACTCTACATTATTTATTTCTATAAATTCTTCTGTAAAATTTTTAATGTCTTTTTCAATAGCTTACAAATACATTGCGTACATTAAATTATACTCTCTTACCAGAAATGCTTGACTTGCTTTAAGAGAATCCAATACTGGCCAATCACAAATGAATGCCTATTATAAGCCTGTTAAATGACAGTGATTATTATTTTCTTCTTAGAACATTGTCCTTTATTCATTTCTTTTAAAAATAATAAAATACCTTTAAATAGTTATGCATGCTAATTATGAATATATTATTTCTATCATTTTTACTACTAGCATCAAAGAAAAACACCGTTGTGTTTGATTTTAACCATTGATGATTTTCCCCCAAGGACACGGTCAATTGGAAGGCCAAAGGAATTGGTAATGCTACAGAAACATTTAAAGAACAATATTGCCCCACATGATACACAGAACTGTCATAAATTAAATGCACCACCTGCTGCTGTTTAAATGAAATAATGGTTTAAAAGCTCCACAAAACCTTATAGGAACTTCAGAAAACATATTTTTTACTACAAATATAAGATCTATAAAACTTGATTCCAGAAAAAAAGGAGGAAACCACAAAGTCCTTGAATTCCCTCTGAGATTAAGTTAGAATCCAGATCTTCCTGAATTCAATTCCTTTTGCATCAGATCTTAAGTTGATCTGGTTTCCCAAAAGGTATAAGTTTCGCTTTCATAATTCATTCCCAGTTTGGCCTGGAATAAGATAGCTTACCTCCACATTCCTGGCAAGCAACATTTCTTTGCTGGAAGAAAAGTTCACCTCTTAACTGAATGTTTGGCTAGAGATCAGGAAAAAATAAGATCTGATTTCTTTTACACTTGACTTCCTTTTTCATATGACCCTTACACAGAATTGTCTTTATTCTTCACTCTGTCAGCTGGAATACAATAAATTATGCCAGTTCCTGTTGATCTAGCACCCTTAGGAATTCTTAAACATATTCCACAAATAATGTATCTTTCAGTTCATTGAAATCTAGCAGCTTGAGAATACATCTCAAACAAACGGTGTGAAATGTGTCTTCTTTACTTCCTAAGAGGCCTAATGTACCAACTGCCTTTAAACTGGTATTTGATTTTCCAGGCTTCTAACTAGTGCCAATGTTTCTTCTTTACAATGTTGCTGATTCCTCAGTTTTAGCCTCCTCTCTTTTTTCCTTCTGGGCCTGCAAATTTCCCTCATCCAATTTTTAAACTGCTGTTGCTTTATTTACACAAGGTAACAATCTCCTACCAACTCTCCTTCCTTTCTCCCCTCCTCAGTCCCCGAACAGCCTGGTCAACAAGGAAGGCATGGAGGAAGGAGATAGAGAAACCTGTGGGTTCTAAAACACATTTACATGAAGAGGATGGTTATAAACGTTCCAGTTTAATATAAAGATTTTGCTATACCAGTTTATGAATGAGAGAATTGAACTATCCATGTGTCATGAGTAAAAAGATTACATTATGTCAATCTTATGATGAAATAAGACAAATATACCAAGAATGGTGTTTAATAAAATTTACCAATTGTTGAAATCGTATAAATATTTTCTTGTTTGACAAAGTAGAATACAAGAGCTTATACTACATGGGAGGTCCTCTGTTACTGCTTAGCTCAGATATCTCTCTATATCTATACTGTATGTATGTATCTACACCTATCTACCTTTCTATCTATCTATCTACCTATCTATCTATCAAGAGAGAACACCACTTCTCCACTACTAATATTATATACCCCATAGGGTGTCTGGTACAATGTCTTGAACATTGCAGGCTCTCAGATCCTTGTTTAGTTGGTTTGAAGTGAGTTTTTGAGTAAATATATATAAAACAGAAGAATCTCCTGAAGATTCAGTAGGAACAAAGGTCTATGAAGTGTTTTCAGCTGAATGTTTACAGTTAGAAGGAAAATAAAGAAACGTATTAGTCAGGGTCTAGTCAGGAAAACAGTGATTCCACCGGCTATTTTAACGGAGAGAATTTAATACAGGAAATTAGTTAAACCGGTACTGAAGGACTACAAAGGCAAACAAACAAACAACAACAACAAAAACTGAGGTAGCACAGAGAGAGTAATTTCAAGGGGCAGCCTTCATCTCCGGGGCTCATGGAACAAAAGGGAACAAGTGGTCATTAGACTCTAGAAGCTTGCAGCAGGCTTCCCCTGTGGCTGAGACCCACAACTCTAAGGAAAGCTGCCGTCCGGTGATGCTGGTACCTAGGAACTCCGAAGAGGGACTCTGACCCACACCTCCGAGGATCTGGGCACCAGGTGGCTGGTGCTAGCATCCCTGATATGGCTAGGTAGGATGTAAAACAAACAAACAAAAAGAGAAGGTAGAAATTGTAGCCAGTTAACCACTGGCACGAACTGTTCCCACCCCTAATAAACGATCTGCACCACCCCGATTTATTTCTGACCTCTTGTCATGCTTCCCTCTCCCTAGCTCACTCTGCATCAGCCACAGTTGCCTCTGTGTTCTTGTCTCAGGATTTGGCACTGGCTTTTGCCTTCCTTGGAAGCCTCTTTTCCCAGATTCCCATGTGGCTCACCCCTCACTTCCTTTAAACCTTTGCTCGATGGCACCTTCGCAGTGAGGTTTTCCTGACCAGAGTTAAGAAGATTCTAGACTGCAAATCCATTTGTCCCTCAGTCTCTCTTTCCTTGCTTTATTTTTCTACATAGTCCTTACCACTTATAGTCTAATATATCAATATATAACTGGTAATGTCTGCTCCATGAAGACAAGTTTTTGTCTGTTTTGTTTACTCTCTGTCCCTAAGCACCTGGACAGGGTCAGCTACATGCTAGGTCTCAGAAAATATTGTTGAATGAGTGAATTGGGGCAGAATAAGACATTGCAAACACCGGGGTGCTGAAAAAATGTTAGCTGTTAAAGAAAGGTAATGAAGCGTGAAAGCAAAAGGTGGCTGGTGGATTTAATGATTTTGTGGTCACTGATGACTATCAAGAGGTAGTTTTAACAGGAAATAGAAATCCTATTTTAAAAGCATGAGGAAAGCGTGGGTATTAAGGCAATGAATGTGAAGTCTTTTTTTTCCCCCAAAGATATTATTCCTTGAACGGACAGAAAGACATGGAAAAAAGTTATTAATTTTTAATAAGATAATTTGGGACTATTTTTAGGTTGAGGAGTAATACAAAACAAGAATTTGATAGTTTTTTTTTTTTTTTAAAGGAAGCAAGTTTTTTTTTTTTTTAATTAATTTTTTATTTATTTTTATGGCTGTGTTGGGTCTTCATTTCTGTGTGAGGGCTTTCCCCAGTTGTGGCAAGCGGGGGCCACTCTTCATCGTGGTGCGCGGGCCTCTCACCAAGGAATTTGATAGTTTTTAAAACATTTTTGAAGGAAAAGGAGGCAAATGATTGTGAGCATAAGTAACATAGTTGAGCTTAAAAAACAAATACTCATTCTCTTCTGAGACTGGAAGACAAGCAGGAAAGTGAAGGTAAAAACATTTGTTTCAGGGCTAAGAGGAGAGTTGCCAAATGCCTCTGAATGCCTTAGAAAGTTAGGTCATCTAGTTATACCATCTGGTCAGAACAAGAAGGGACAAGTGTTCTATAGCAGCAGGAGGGCCCCAGCAAGCGAGAACCACGAGTGCCCAGAATACCTGTCCTGCTCTTTGAGGCTGTGGTAGAAGAACATTCACATGGTTCCTCAACTTTCTGCAGCAGAATTTCGCAGGGCAAGCGCAGGATTAGAGGAAGGCGATTTACATTTGTCAACGTCGCTTCTGAATTGGAACAAATGGCAATGATCTGAGAGCAACTGGTAGAAACAAGGCAGGTGTTGACTTGAGCTTTTCTCTTGGATTTGGCAAGTAGAAAGTGAGGTGGAAGGAAAGAGAATACCTGTCATTGGCTTAGGTTTTTGAGGAATGCAGGATGTGTGGTGGGGAAGATCCAGCTCTCATTTAACGTAATTGGTAGAAAGAACTTTTTCAACAACATTAATAATGTCGGAGATGTCCCTTCAGCTGCAGCCAACTCATACCACCTAAGTACACAGTGGAAAGAAATAGATGGCCAGCCTGCAGAGAGAATTGGAAACAGGACTGGCAAAAGGGAATGAAAATTGAACAGAGTGTAGGTGAAGTAAGCCTTCTGGGATAGTGACCGAGGTCACATGATGAAGAAAACAAGTCTGCCATGAGTAGTCTTGAGAGAATTTAGGAAAAAGTTAACCTCAAAGTAATGCATTCAGATGCTGTATTTGTTCAGTGTGGCAATTCTCGTGTTTGACCTTAGTAGACCCTACATCCACTCCTCAGTTCACCTTGTGAGACAAACAAGTGATTCTATAAAACTCAAGGGACACTGCCAAGACATCAGTCTGTTAAAGTCACTTTTTTTATTTTTGAGAGTAAGAAATGCATTAATTAAAGTACATGATTTCTGTGATCATATGCTGTTTGGTTGCTTTCAAACACAGATTTAAAATTATTTACAAACATTTTTGAAGTGCTTGAGCTCCTGAGATTTGTGGTAAATACATAATATATAAGGAGGTTAAAGCAATGTTGGTATACCAAAAACTGAATAGAGAACTTAGTTTGCGTGTGTATAAATCCCTGGGTTATTTATCAGAAGTCCTTTCAGTTTTTCTTTTTATATCAAATTCTGAGTATTTCAGGGCATAGATTTCCCAGTATTTTAAATATGCTCCTAATATATTTAATTTTCTCATTTACATCATTTCAACTTCTTCAAAATAAAGTTGAAGAAATAAAACGTAATTTGTCATTTTACAGACTGATAGTATACAGTCTAAGATGGATACAATTAAGAACTATTGATAGGTGGTCACAATGCACCGAGCTGATCTCCCTGTGCTACGCAGCTGCTTCCCACTAGCTATCTATTTTACATTTGGTAGTGTATATATGTCCATGACACTCTCTCACCCTGTCACATCTCACCCCTCCCCCTCCCCATATCCTCAAGTCCATTCTCTAGTAGGTCTGTGTCTTTATTCCCGTCTTGCCATGTTGTATTTTTTGACTTAGATTTAGTTGTTTATATTCAATAGTTTTAGGTGATCATCTTACCTTTAAACAAATTTATTTTCTTCTAGAAAGAAAAATAAAGTCTAAATGTAATAGTTTTTAGATGGACCGTAAAGCAGGAAAATCACAAAGAGGATTCAATCATCATGTCCTAGTATAATACACATAAAGCCTGACTGGTTTGCTCGTGCATAGAAGTCGGCCTCAGGGTAGTGTTTTATTAAAAGAGCTAAGAGTCCATCAATAGCAACAGATTAATTTAAAATAAATTGTCTAGTAGTCCTAGGTGGGATCCTAGAACAGAAAATAGACATTACCAAGAAACCAATGAAACTTGAATTTAGTTTGGAGTTTATATAGTTAATAATACTGTAAACATTAATTAGGTGAGACAAATGTACCATAGTAATATAAGATGTTAACAAGAAGGGAAACTGGATGTGAAGTACATCTGTACTATCTTCATAACTATTTTTTAAATGTAAAATTATCTAAAATAAAATTTTATTTTGAAAGCAAATTACATTGAAATTACTCTCGAAGACACCGAAGATTCAATTCATTATACATGCCAAAAATAATTGAAATTTAATACTTTTCATTCCTTTGTCCTTAGTATTTCACATATAACTGCCTCAAAGATTCTCTACTATTCTACATGAAGATTCCTAAATTTTTATCCTACACATAGACTGCTGGAGTTAATTCATTCTCCTGCTGATACTTTCTTATTTCTCCTGTTTTTAATTCTTCCCATCAATATCTCAACTTCTCTGTTACCTATCTCATTATTTAAACATATGCTATAAAATACTTACTTTGCAATCACTGAGCAAGACAGAATTCTTGTTTGTGTGTGAGACGACTACACATATATTAATAATTTAGAAAGTTATAAATTATACCACAACAGGCTTTCGGCAAAACAATTTATTATAAAATAATTCAAATGTGGTTCACTAATGACTGAGAAACAATACTTCTTTTAAATAATCTACCTATATATATTGATATATAAATGAAGGCTGGCTATCATCAAGTTGTTAATTCTCTAAAAGTTAATGAGTGTAGTTAAAGAAACTCTAAAGAAATTCCTTCAGAATGTTTATCAAGCTTGAAAACTGATTCTAAAATTTGCATAGAATAGGGTGGGTTCAGAAGTAGCCTGGATAGTTCAGAAAAGAGAACAAGGATTAAGAGCTACTCTTATAAGGCAGAATTATCACCATCTGTTATACCTATATTTTATATTATTTTCATGTCTCTTCTACAAATAAAAAATGTTTCCTAACTGAATATTGTCCTTTTTTTCCATTGCGGTATCTCTTGTTTCTATAACAATGCCTGGCACATAATATCACTTTCATATCTGTGGTATAAACCAGTTATAAATTTATAGTCTTTAAGTCAGTGTAGTAATTGTGAAGAGTAGTCAAACAGAAAAAGACCAAGAAACAAACCCAAGCATACCTGGACTTAGGAATATGTCAAAGGAGTTACTAAAACTCAGTCAGACTCAAAAGGAATCTGGATTCCATGGTGAGTCCTGTCCAATTACATAGCTGGGACATGAAAAGAAAAAAGAATAAAAACCCTGGGCCTGAAACTTCTTTTTGTGCCAAAATATGAAGAAGCACTCAAAGAATTATGGGGATACATGTAAAGGTAATAGAAGTCATCTTGAAGGGGCTATCTCTGGCCAAATCTGGTATAATTTATACATCAAAATAAATAATGATATTATAATCTATTGAACAAATAAGAATCATGAGTCGACATTGATATAATGAATGAATGGTGCATGAATGAAAGAAGCGGGGGCATTCTTCCATGCTAACTCATAAATGTGGAAGAAATAATAGAAGTAGAAAATTACCATTTGCCAACCATGCTAAGGACTTAGATGCAAGAAGGGATTAAATGTAAACATATGGGTGAGTTTAGAAAAATACTGACTATATAAAATAATAATAGTGTAGTTCAAATTGTTGAGTTAAAATTAAACAAGCCAGAACTAAAACACCAGACAAATTGGGAGAGGTTGATGAGAGTTAAAGCATACTATTATATTTTCTTTGTATTTATTAGAAGGAGAAAGAATAAAGGTTGATTTTGGAACTCATTAAGTTAAACATACATATAAAATTTCTAGGTTTTTCACTAAAGGTTACAGGCAAGTTGTTGGCTGAGGTTACAGTGACCTAAAGACTGGATTGAGGCTGAAGAACCTCTTCCAAAGTAGCTCAGTTGTGTGCCCGGCAACTTACTGCTGGTTGTTGACAGAAGGCCTCATTGCCTTGCTTCACAAACCTCTCCATAGGACCATTTTTTAGGTTGTCTATTATATGTGCTTTTTAAAAATGTATATTCTACGATTATTGGACATGGTGTCACAAATACACATTAGCTCAAGCTTTTTATTTGTATTGCTCAAATCATCTGTATTCTTATTTTTTAATTTTAAAATACTGTACAACACATGCATAATAAAGCACACAAATCTTAAAATTTCACAGATGCATACATCTGTGTAACTACCACCCATATCAAGAAATAGAACATTACTAACACCCAGATATCTCTTTCAGGCCGCCTCTGAGTAACTACCTCTCCAAAGGGAACCAGTATTATGAATTTTAACACTGTAGTTTATTTTTTCCTGTCTTTTTAAAAAGTTAAATAAATAAAATCACGTGGTACACACTCTTTCATGCCTGGCTTCTTTTGCTCAATTTTATGAGTTTCAACCATGTTGTTGCATATGACAATGGTTCATTCTCTTTCATTGCTATATAGAATTACCTGTATGTTTACATGAAAACATTTATTTTTTTAGCTGTTAATGTCCATTTGGGTTATTTCTACTTTGCAATTCTTACAAAGAATGCAACTACAGACAATTGCAGTTCTATAAACCTATATAAACTAGGATGAAAATGCTGCATTGGTGGTATGAATATGTTGAATTTGAAAGGAATTTCCACATATTATTCCTAAGTGGTTTTACCAAGCTATAGTGTTTTCAAAAGCATATGAATGTTCCAGGTGTTCCACATCCTCACCAGCCTTTTATATAAACAGTTTTTATGTATTTTAAAATTTTAGTCCTTCTGATGTATACATAGTAGAATGTGTTTTAATTTTAATTTGCATTTCCCTGATATTTAGTCAGTGGTGCTGGTACAGATTCTAGGTGTTTGTTTTTTTCTCTCAACACTTTAAACATTTCACTCTGTTCTCTTCTTGCTTGAATGGTTTCTGAGAAGTCAGATGTAATTTTTATATCTGTTCTTTTATAGGTAAAGTGTTTTTTTCCTCTGGCTTTTTGGGGATATTTTCCTTATCTTTGATTCTCTGTAGTTTAAAAATGATATACTTACATGTAGTTTTCTTGGCACTTATCCTGCTTGGTGTTCTCTGAGCTTCCTGAATCTGTGGTTTGGTATCTAGCATCAATATGGGGAAATTCTCAGTCATTATTACTTCAAATATTTTGTCGGTTCCTCTCTCTTACTTCTCCTCTGGTATTTCCATTATGATGTTACACCTTTTATAGTTGTCCCATATTTCTTGGATATCCTGTTATGTATTCTTCAGTCTTTATTCTCCTTGATTTTTAATTTTGGGGGTTTCTATTGAGATATCCTCAAGCTCAGAGATTCTTTCTTGAGCCATGTTGGTCTACTAATGAACCTATCAAAGGCATTCATCATTTCTGTTACAATGTTTTTGACCTCTAGCATTTCTTTTTGATTCATTTTTAGAACTTCCCTCTCTGATTACATTGCCCATCTGTCCTTGCATGCTGTCTAGTTTATCCATTAGAGTTTTTATCATATTAATCTTTATCGTTTTATATTCCTGGTCTCATAATTCCAACATTCTTGCCATATCTGAATCTGGTTCTGATGCTTGTTCTGTGTCTTCAAACTGTATTTTTTGCTTTTTTAAAAATTCCTTGTAATTTTTTCTTGATAGCCACACATGATGTACTGGGTAAAATGGACTGTGTTGAATAGGCCTTTAGCAATGTGGTGGTAAGTTATAGAAGGAGGGGAGGCATTCTGTAGTCTTACAGTAGGTCTCAGTCTTCTAATGAGTCTGTGCCTCTGGACTGTGAACTTCACAAGGGCTTCTTTCTTATCCCTCATCCCCCTCCCCCATTATGTGGGACATGATGGTTACTGTGTGCTGGAGTTGGGTATTTCTCTTCCTCTGTGTGGAAGACTAGAATTGGCTGAAGATGGTTATTTTCCTTCCCCAAAGCAGTCTAGGCTGTGATAAAACCCCAGTACTTTAGACTATGGTAAAATAGTTCCTCCTGAGTGTGACTCATTAAGAACCTTTTAGACATTATGCTAAGTGAATTAAGCCAGAACAGAAAGACAAATACTGCATGATGTCACTTGTATGCAGAACCTGAAAAAGTAGAACTCATAGGAACAGAGGGTAGGATGGTGATTACTAGAAATCGAAGATGGAGGACATGGAGAGATGTTGGTCAGAGGGGACAAAATTTCAGTAATAAGATGAATACATTTTGGAGACCTAATGTACAGCATGGTGACTATGTACAATACACAACATGTATACTATACTATGTACATTATATTCAATAATGTATTGTATATTGGAAATTTGCTAAGAATAGATCTCTTGTTCTCACCTCACACACAAAAATACAATATTTTATATATTATATTATACTACATACAGTATACTTTATATAATAATAATGTATTACATACTTGAAATTTGCTAAGAGAGTAGATCTCAAGTGTTCCTACCACACACACACACAACATGATGACTATTTGAGGTGATGGATATGTTACTTAGTTTGATTGTGGTAATCATTTTACAATGTACACATATATCAAAACATCATGTTGTACACCATAAATTTATACAAGTTTTATTTGTCATTTATACCTCAATAAATCTGAGGGAAAAAAAAGAATGAACATTATTCTCCCTGCTCAGTTGGGATGCAGATGTGATGGTGGGAGCTGGAGCAGCCACTTTGGTATCAGACACAGAAGCCAAGGGTGATGGTGTCAACCCTGGGACACTGACCTTGGGGCTATTTTGTGAATAAGAAATACATTTCTGTCTTATTTTTAAAAATCCAGAACGATATGGCATATTTCAAAACGGTTCCTTTTCCGCATATTCTGCCAGAAGAAGAGGATTTGACTCTAATATTTAACTGTGAGAATCTGGTTAAACTCCTAGAGGTCAAGCTTACATAAGTGTGGGAACCCCCTGTGGCTAACCCCCCTCCCCAAGAGTTTTTTTTAACTCTCAGGCTTGTCCACTCTGAGCCTCTAGCAATTTGTCAATTACAATACATGTTGTCCTACCCTGGCACTGGTTCCTGTGAAGGTTCTTGCTCAGAGGGTTTCTGCTCTGGTTAGTAAGTTGTGATTCTCTGTAATCTCCTGTCTGGCTCTCTAATTATGAGGGCTGCACTTTGCTCTGTGACCTCACTTCTTTAATGGATCTAATAAGAGTTGTTTTTTCAGTTCTTTCAGCTTTTTATTCATTGTTAGGATGGAGTGACAACTTCCAATCTCCTTACAGCTGGACCAGAAACCAGAAATCACCCTGGTTATGCTTTTAATTTCACTTTATCTGTCTGTACTTCTACTCCAGGCTCTCTACCCAAGTTGCAGTTTTTTCTAATGTTCTCTGCTCTCTTATATGGTTACATCAGAAGTGAGAAAACTCTTTTCAAGAAAATTAGCTTTTAAAGGGAAAAGATAGAGTTATAGCTAGTGGGGAAATAATGATGAGACTAGGGTCATGATTTGATGAATTGATTAAAGAGTGAAGAGAGATGTTGAAGTTCCTGGACCAAGAATGTAACTGATGAAACAAGACCCAGGAATAAAAATGAATTTGACACAGCTCTCTTCTAAGGATGACAGAAGCTTAAATATCTCATTATTCTTAGGCAGAGATTACTGTTTATGTTTAGAAAGAAAAGAAATCAGAGGCTCAGAGAGGTTAAGTGACTTACACAAAATTACAGTGGCCAATTAGTGTAAGAAGTTTCTTATGTATCAGATACACCAGTGACTGTCAGAACTGTGTTTTAAATACTTTGCCACTCCACAGAAACATTATGCCTAAAAGCTTCATTCACCATGAGGTCTGTACCTTAGGACCACTACTATTTTTTTCAGAAATGAAGTTAGTATTACAGGGTTGTTTTTAACAAAATTGACTCTGTCAGAAATATTTTTAAGAAAGCCATTAGGCCAGCACGTGCCTAGTGCTGTGGTTTCAGTTTGGGCCTTCCTACTACGAAACCATTTCTTCTGAACGTAAAAGGAATTTTATACTTAGCACCATTTCATCTTGATTATTTTGGACATAATATAAATATACATTTACACACAGGAAAGTAAGGAATGGCATTGTATTTCAGAATTATCATGGTATGAAGTGAAATAGATATGAATAATGAGAAAACTACACTCTAATACTAAAGGAGTAGCTGAAACCATGGTACTTATTCAGCATACTTGCTTTTGCAGTATAATGATGAAATTGTCCAGGCACACAATGCAATAAATTAAATAATATATCAACTAAGTACTATTAAATCACATTTAAATATACTATCCTTGATTGCTAGAGTGAAGTTCAGAGTATACACCGGGGAAATCAAGTTGTTTTAAACTAGTTATATGGTCCTTAAATAAATTATGCTTTGCTAATGCATTTGCTTTTGCACAAAATTTTGTTCTAGACAAAAGAAAATTCTAATATGAGCATACCTTGTTTTTTGTGTGCTTTGCTTCATTGTGCTTCGCAGATGCTGCGTTTTTTAAAAATTGAAGGTTTGTGGCAACCCTGTGTGGAGCAAGTCTATTGGCATCATTTTTCTAACAGCATTTGCTCGCTTCATGTCTCTGTGTCACATTTTGACAATGTGTAATTCTCACAATATTTCAAACTTTTTCATTATTTTTTATATTTGTTATGGTGATCTGTGATCAGTGTTCTGTGATGTTACTATTGCTAAAAGATTACCACTCATTGAAAGCTCAGATGATGGTTAGCATTTGTTAGTAATAAAGTATTTAAAAATTAAGGTATGTACTTTTTTAGACATAAGTCTATGCTATCACACACTTTAATAGATTGCAGTGTAGTGTAAACACAACTTTTATATGCACTGTGATACCAAAAATTTCACATGACTCATTTTACTGTGATATTGGTTTTACTGTGGTGGTCTGGAAGTGAACTGGCCCTCTCTCCAAGGTGTGCCTCTATAAATCCCCCAAATAAAATAAGATTACCAGAATTTTCTCTTATCAGAATGAGAAATGCAGTCATTCTCTGGGTCAAAAATCTGTCCTTGGTAGTTTTCATAATAAACGTGGCATTGTTTTAGAGTAAAAAGGACATTTGGTTTTGTTAAAAGAAGTGGATTATACAACAGTCTTTGCCACTAATTGTATATACAACTTTGGGATAGTCATCTGGCTTTGCCAGACTTCAGTTTCCCGACTGGAAAAGGAGAGAATTATATATACCAACTCTAAGATTTCTGGTTCTAATATTAAGTACCATGAAGAAAGAGCTTACCATGTACTAAACAATTTATATACCTCTTAATTTTTGTTCATAATCTGTAAGACAGGTATTACTATCATTTTACAGATGAGAAGCCGGCAGTTCAGAGAGGTTAAGTATAGTAGTCCCTCTCTTATCGGTGGTTTTGCTCTTTGAGGTTTCGGTTACCTGCTGTCAACTGCAGTCCAAAAATATCACATGGAAAATTCCAGAAATAATTCATAAGTTTTGAGTTGTACGCTATTCTAAGTAGCGTGATGAAATCTCATACTGTCTTGCTAGGTCCTGCCTGGGACGTGAACCATCCTTTTGTCCAGCATATCCTGCCTATTAGCCACTCAGTAGCCATCTCCTTATCAAATGGACTGTTGAGGTATCTCAGTGCTTGTGTTCAAGTAACTTATTTTACTTAACAATGGCCCCAAAGTGCAAAAGCAGTGATGCTGGCAATTTGGATATACCAAAGAGAGCCCAAACTGCTTTACTTACATTAAAAGAGGAAAGTTCTTGACTTAATAAGAAAAGAAAACAAAATCACAAGCTGAGTTTGAGAAGATCTACAGTAACAACAAATCTTCTATCTGTGAAACTGTGAAGAAGGAAAAAGAAATATCTAGTAGTTTTGCTGTCACAACTCAAACTTCAAAAAGTTAGGGCCACAATGCATGATAAGCGCTTAGTTAAGATGGAAAAGGCATTAAATTTGTACAATAAGATATTTTGAGAGAGAGTGACCACATTCACATAACTTTCATTACAGTATATTATAATTGTTCTATTTTATTGTTAGTTATTATTAACGACTTACTGTGCCTAATTGATAAATTAAAATGTATCATAGGTATGTGTGTATAGGGAAAAAACAGTATATATAGGATTCGGTACTCTGCAGTTTCAGGGATCCACTGGGGGTCTTGGAACGTATTCCCCACGGATAAGGGGGAACAAGTGTAACTTACTCACAGTCAGATAGCTAGTTAGTTGTAGAATCAGGATTTGAATCTGCTTCTCAGTCTCGAAAACTGATTTTATTCCCCTATTTATACCCATTATTTTTAATTAATGCTATCTCCTGCCCATCTTTGAGCTGACACTTGATTAATCCTTGTAAGAGGAAGAAGAAACAAATGCATTAATTTCTGTTTTCTTTCCTAAGGAAAAAACAAAAAAATCCCACAACACAAAATAGAAGGAAATCATCACTGAAGGGCTGCCAGTTGACATAGCCTCAGTGACAAATAGTCACACTCAGTCTCAGAAAGGATGTAACAATGCTGCTTTGAAGATGCAAAAACTGAAATTTAGAAGATTACTACCCATGCCATTGGCACACTTAGCCAAACCTACTTATAGTGGCACATAAGTAGGTAGCTTATGTTACCTACTCCCCACAGTTATTTTCTGATGCTATATTATGTCTTCAGATAATTTTTTTCTCCTTGTAATAATGGTGGAGGGAAAGGGGAATTGGATTTGCAGTCACTGAGCATTCTCTGTAGGCATTGTAGGGATGACACAGAACTATCCCATGAGGAAGGCAATAGTGAAAGGGAGTGGAGATGTACACCTTCCTTGCCCTTCAGATGAACACTATTGCTGACAAGTAATGAATGGATAACCTTGGATTGCTTTTGAGTTTTGCATCTAATTTAAAATTGGAGAAAATTTCTATAAATAGAATACTCACAAAATAAATTCTAGTTGAGTAATTCCTTTGATTCATATGCACATTCTTAGGGACTTTCTGGGCCTATCTGAGATCAACCAGGTTTTTCTGTTGGGGTGCTGGACCCTTTCTTCTTCAAGGTTATCTGTTGCCTAGTCAGCCAGCCCCTGTCACCACTTGTAGACTAGAAGGAAACACTACACCACCACAGGTCATGAGACCTGGCTTCCAAAAGGCTTCCAAAGAAGCCAAATATCTCAGCCCAGAAGTGAGGTGAAGGCATTAACTCCCCATGGGTTGAATTTTGACCAGTGGGAAAGCAAGAATTAGTGGAGACATGCAGACAAATTCCCCCTTTATCCGACCTCCCATGCGTGAGTTACTCTGAGGTAGCGTATGTCTGTATAGCCCATCCAGACAAGTCCTGCATACCGGAACAACACCATGACTCTTCACAGTATCATGAGACAGTAGCCAGCACGGTAATGTGCTTTACCTGCCTTCTCATCTTTCCTTGCCTCCCTTCCATTTGCACTCACTCTTGCTCTTCCGGTTTTGTACTCCCTCCAATAAAGCATCAGCACTTGCATCTTTGCCTCTGATTCTGTTCCCTAGGAAACTTAGTTTATGACAATAGATCTGCTGAACTATAGAGATGATAGAGTAATTTGTGAGAATTGATTTGTGGGAAACTGGCGACTAAAGAAAACCACAGAGAGTAACCTGGGTTCTCTCAATTGGAAGTGGAAGTTGAAGGAGAGATGGAAACTAGCCTTTATTCATGGTATGCTGGACACAACATCTCATTTAATCATATTATCCTCCTTATAAAGATAAGGAAACAAAAACTTGGAGAGGTCCTGTGGCTTACCCAAGCCACAGGTTTTATAGAAGAGTGCCAGGATTCAGAACTAGGTTTTTGTTTTGTTTTGTTTTGTTTTGTTTTACTCCAAACTGTAAAGTGTCTCCTATTAATAAATGGAGGGGCTGAGAGAAGACATATTTTTGTATGTAGATCCCCTAATTAAAATTTCAGTATAATAATTCAGACATAAACAACTAAATTAGGAGCTCATCCTGAGGAATAAAAGGAGATATTAAAATAAAATAAAATAAAAAGACAAAATATTATAACCATCCTATCACTGAGCTTCTACTAAGTTGCATCCAATAAAATAATTTCATTTAGGAAAAGAGTGCAAACTCTTAAAAAATATGACTAGTGTTATGGAAAAAAAAATCACTTCAATAAGAAAGAAAGAAAAATCCAAAAGCCCATTGTACTCTTGGCATATAGTTGGCAGATATTTAAAAATCCAAACTCCAGAACAGAATGTTCGAGCTTTTAAGGGAAATGCCCAGGGGCAGTTGGCCTGGGACTGGACCACCGCTCAGGCCTCTACACTGGCACGGAGTAGTCAGCACTGAAATTGTCAGCACAGTTGAAGGCATTTATGGGAAAGCCAAGATTGAAGGTGAAGGGAAATGAGATGGAGGAAATGAAATGGCTGTATTATTCAAATGTGCTGCAGACAAATCTTCAGCTCTGGAAAAATGCACTCTGTATTCCAGGTAAATGTATTAAGTTAACTGATTCCAGGTGTTCTCAAGGATAATTGATTCATTCAGCAAACATTTGTTAAGTACCTACTATGTGAAAAGCAATGCTATAAAAAAGAATGCGTGAACAGCCTTCATTCATTTCTGGAATTCTTCCCAATTTCAAATCCTCAGTCTTTATTTTATTTGCATACATTTACAAAATCAGAATTTTCTCCAATGTAATTATTGGTTAAGAATCTAGGAGGTGAATATGCAATCTTTCTGCCTATTTACCACCTACATTTTACCTCAGAGGTTTTCTCCCCCTGTTCCTCAGTAACTTGAAGTAAATTTACTCTGTTATTGTTTGTGGAAAAGTCCATATGTTTAAAATACTTTTGGCTTTACTCTTTTCTACAGAGAATTTTCCAGATTTTACCTAGATACTTGTAAGATAAATCATATTACAATTACTAAGAGCAAATTTCGTTTCAATACATTGTTTCCTAAAGGAGAAGATCCCACAATCTAGAAAAAAAATTAAACAAAGAATTACTATTATGCCTTGTCCTCAGCTTTTTGTGACTACAGGAAAATAATTAATATAGATGAGATAGAATACATTTAAAGTTGAAACAACTAAAGATATTTCGTTATTATTACAGACTTGTTGCTTAAACATATTGTACTAAAAGAAAATTCTTCCAACAGAAGGCATTCAACTTTTAGAACTTCAGTTTCATTTTAGTGTGTTGGAAGTGAAACATAGTGTAGTAACTTCATAATTGTAATATGTGTGATATAAGTTCCTGGCAAAGGTACTTTGTTTGACCAAACTTTAGTCCAGCATCTGAACCTTCTCCTAGGCACATCTGTGAACATCTGTCCAGTTTTAGCAAGCACCCTGCTAAGTCAGTTTAGTAAGAACCCTCCACCCTTGCTATCTTATCACTCTTGACCTCTAATTGGGTTCCTCATTCTCCATCATCCCCCCGGTGATGTCTGATCACCCTGGCCTGTCTTCTGGGAAAGCCAGAATCTTACACCTCCTTTTAATAATTTTCCATTCTCTGACCCTCACTCCACTCCTTGGCTTTAAATTCCCAGTTGCCTGTGCGGTATTCAGAGTTGAGCCCAATTTCTCTCCTCCCCTGCAAAATCCTCTTATAGTGGTCCATAGAACTATCCTCTTTTATGTAACACCCGCCCCCTTTAATTAAGTCTTCCTTACTGTGCTTTAACAAATGTCATCGATTTTTTTCTTTGATATTCCTCAACTTCATAATTTAAATTAAGCATATAAAATAGATTTGGGTAAAAAATTTAACTCACAGCAATATTCAAATATGCAGAAAATTAATGTAAATACTTTTTATTTAGTCTCTAAGTAATTGGCCTTTCTTCCTCAAGATTCCACTCACTTGCTAGCAGGAAAAAAAAAAAATAGGCCAATCTAATCTAAACCCCACTCTGATATGATCATTAAAATAGTCCTGGGAAAAATTCACTCTCCTCCATGAAGTGATCAGCCCCTCAGCCTATTGATGTGCACCTGAAGAAGCCTGAAATATGGCCCTTTGGTAGGGACCCAGAAAAGAAGCTAAGACAGGATCTGTTTTCACGATGTCCCTCATCTTCTCTAGCACACGATATCTGTGTGTCAAAATCTCAGGATAAAGCCGGAAAAATATCCTCTTTCCTCCCTCACTTCTCTTTCTTGTCATTCTTAAGACCAGAAATGCAGGTGAGATTTTCTTTCTCTTCCTTTCTGTCATACCCTCTTGACTCTTTTGGAACTAGCCTAACTATCATGGACAGAAGATGCCTTTTCTCCACCCTGTGGGGCAGCTAAGAGGTGCTTCTTTCTGGTTTCCCTACTAATAAGCTATTTGGGGGAAAGGAAAAAAAGGAGCCACAAGAAATTTTCTTTCTAGGCAGTATTCTTCCTAGAGAATTCTATTTTGCATATCAAAAGCTGAACATAACTTCATTCCTTCTGTAGCAAACTATAGCTCTCCTCCATTTCCACTCATCTCTACTGGGTAGATAGACAAACACCTTTGATTTGCCAGGATGAAGTTCATCTCAAAGGAAAAAGAGAAATAGACACTAATGTTTTTCAAAATATTACCTTATTACAATGGAATACATGGGAATGCAACACATTCTATTAGTGTTAGAGAGTCTACACGTGGTATCTTCAAACTACTTTACTCTTCACGTGATATTTCTACCTTTAAGGCCAAATCATTCAAAAAATTTTTAACTCTTTATTTATTTTTTCCATCTTTAATTGACCATTCCTTCTTTTGTGAAATGTCGCCATTTTAAGCAATAAATATTGCTTAAAATTTGTCCATGGGTTCATTGATGCTGCTTTGGAAGTATTAATTTCCCTTTACCATTTAGTTTTAGCTGTGTTTAACCCGTTTGAGCTTAAGTATCTTGTTTCTCATTGTTTCAGTCTGTTTGACTACGGCAAAGTAAAAAACTAAAAGGGGCTGAAGATAGGAAGCTATGCGATGGAAACCTACATCCTCTTTGACTCATCCAGTCAAACTTTCTTAAGATGTTATCAAAAGCCCTTCACCCTCTGGGGGCACCTCACACTTTCTGCTGGCTGCCCCACTTCCAATAACAGAGACTTATGCTTTTCAGTGTACTTTAGTGACTCATGCCACAACATTTTCCTATTTCTAAAAGTATTGATATATTCACTATTCACAGTTTTTGAAAACACTTGGCTCGCCTCTATGCCAATCCAAAATTAACTCTCAAGGCCTAGCCTAAATCCAACATCTTCATAAAGTAGGGTTTACAAAAGCTAGGCTTACCTTTCCCTTTGGCTTACATAAAGCGTTTTATAACAACCACAATACAGTAAGAACAAACACATATATAGTGCTACTTTGAGCCAGGCATTGAACTTAGTTCTTAACATACATTAATTCATTTAATCCTTGCAAGAATCCCAAAAGATAGGTACTAAAATTATCCAGCACATACAGATGAGAAAACTGAGGTATGGTGAATTTAATTAACTTATCCAAAGTTATACAGCTAGCCCAAGATAACTTTTGTAGGATTTTATAACCAGAATATATCTCATATTTTAGGAGATCTATGAACCTCATAAAATTCCATGAAAAAATTGGTTAACTATTCAAATATTTGTCTAGGGAGAGAATCTCCATCTTTACATCAGATATTAAAAGTAGTCTGTGTTCCAAAAATGTTACGAGCTGTGCTAAGGAGTATGCAGTGTTGTTTTCTAATTAATCTAAAAGTGTACTTTTTCAGAATTCTTCAGTGTTCATTAGGAATTCAATAACTATTTTTGATTTGACAAAACATTTGTCTTAACTGAAGAGAAGCATTGAGTTGGTGATAGGAGAGCAAGTAAATTAACCAAGTAGAAATAAAAGAAATCACAGTTCATTTATTAATCGTCCCTACTAAATTATAATAATAAATAGAATCTAGAAATGTATAGGCATATAGTAATATTTATCTTAGTATGATATTAAAATTGCATTTCTCAAAGGACATAACACAACAAAAATATGTATTATTAGATCGGTCAATATTTTTAGCCAGTACATCATAACAGTAGGTTTACTGCAATGTAAGATCACCCTTTACCTTGTTAAAATTGAAGATTTTTCTATAATTCCTACAGAATACATGTGGTAATACTACATATGTATTTGTTTTGAATTAGAAATACATTTAAGTCTCTGATGTGGGGTTATTTTAGAAATATTTATTTGGCCTATGTTGGCATGTCAGCAAATATAATTTAGATACTTGAGGTCTCAAAAGCTCTAATTATGCCACAGACATAAACACACACACACACACACACACACACACACACACAGAGGCATGCACAGATGCACACATATTTACACACAAACATCTCTCATTTTTTTTTTTTGAGATTGTTTTACAATCTTTAATAAATAGGATAATGTTCCTCAATATGGAATAATATTAAAGCTGCTTTAATTTTTTATAGATTTCCAGTTGAATTCTGTTATTTTAATTGAAATGTTAAATATTTGCAAACATATAGGTAGATTTAAGTTTTTATTCTGTAACTAACTTCAATTGAATGTTAATTTACATAATGTTTTCTTGAGTTATTTGAACAGATTCACTTTTGTGAGAATTGTGACATTACATTGTAAATCATGGTGCAGTCATGCTAAATTCAAAAGAACATTCTTGAGAATAAAGTCATGTATGTTTTTTCTCATCTCTCATTTTTAAAAAAAACATATTTAATAACATCTTCTCTAGAATTTATTTATATATGCATCAAAATGTGAACTCAAAAACTATACTCCTTAATAAGATCACTTTAATTCTTTTCAAGTTGTCTGGATGGTTCATAAATATTCAAACCTAGCATTCTGTGTTGGCAAATTTGCTTCAATAGACTAGATAAGAATGATATTCGTTTATTTTAGAAATGGTTAGATCTGATAACTAGTCTGGTCAAGAAGATCTAGAAATATGAAATGAGTCATTTTCTAGTGGGAAGCAGCTACATAGCACAGGGAGATCAGCTTGGTGCTTTGTGACCACCTAGAGGGGTGGGATAGGGAGGGTGGGAGGGAGATGCAAGAGGGAGGGGATATGGGGATATATGTATATGTATAGCTGGTTCACTTTGTTATACAACAGAAGCTAACACAACATTGCAAAGCAATTAGACTCCAATAAAGATGTTAAAAATAAAAAAAACAAAACTGAGACCCAAGTGTGACATCTTTGGAGGACAAGATAACAGCCTTGAAGTGGCAATGAGAATAGTTCATGTTCACAGTTCTTCATGATATTGCAGACTTGTCATGAAAATAAATTGCCTACAGTCCTCTGCCGTTTTCTATTCTTGTCTCATCATAATAAGGCATCAGGTTTTTAACATTCAGTATATTCTGAAATGCAATTTCATATAAAGATGTGGAGGGTACTAAAACACTTGCTACCTATGTTTACTTGTGGATTTTACTTACATTCATATTTCTGAAGATACTGCCTGCTCTGTCTAGTAATATATGAAAATTAAACTAAGGTTCTGAAATATGCATGGCTCCTTGGAAATAAGATAGTAACCCCTAATCTCATTTTAGTAGTCTCTTAGAGGTGAAAAGTTTTTTCTAAATTTAGCAATGCCCAAAAGTTTATCCTGTAACCACAGGCAATTCAAGAAGTAGGATGGGGAAAGGCAGTGTATTGTCATGCTGTTTTTTCAAAGGAACATAAATGTTTTTGCATGGTTAGGTCACTTGCTGTCTTATCACTTCCTAAAGTACTCCCACACACTAAGCCTATGGTTACCAGGACCTGCTCCTGACTTGTAAGATGTTTCCAGTCAGCCTGATCCAGACTGTATTGCATCAGTGCTGAAATTATTACCCTATTAAGAGAACACAGTTGAAAGAGAGTATACTGCTATTTTTTTAAACAACAATAAGGAGCTGTTATGTTCAAAATCTTAAGAAATATCATAAAGATATAAAAGATGGATTTACCTTTCAATATAAGACATGGTTATATATTTTGAAACTACAGAAATGTCAAAAAATGAGTAAAAAATTGGGAAAATCATGGAGATTTTAAAAGATTTTGGGAATGATATGTAGATAGATAGGTAGATAGATAGACGATATGTGTTAGGATGAAACCATCATATGAAGTATGAGTAAGAACAAAATACCCTGTGATTTCTCTGCTATAAGTCTTCTCACAGTCTAATCATTTAGTTAGTCCTGTTCTATGCTATATCATTAGCTTCATGAGAACAGAGACCCTATATACACCTCATGGCTTCATCTCCAGTTTCCGGCAATGTGTTCAGCACATGGTGGACGCTCAATGAATGTTTACTAAATTAATGAGTTTTTATCTTTAATGTTGGGTAAAGAAAACTGAGTGGAAATTCCAGAAATATTAAGTTCTAAAAGTAATAATAATACCAACATTATTGTACTAAATATTAAGGCAATTAAAGAAAAAATGAGTGTATTGATAATATAAAAAATAAATATAAAACAGTAGAAAATCTTAATTTACCATATTGGTCCCCTACATATTTCCCCAACCCTTATTGCTATTTTATTTTATTTTATTTTTTTACTGCTAATTTTTTTATTTTTTATTTTTATTTTATTTTATTTTTTTTAGCATCTTTATTGGAGTGTAATTGCTTTACAATGGTGGGTTAGTTTCTGCTGTATAACAAAGTGAACCAGCTATACATATACATATATCCCCATATCCCCTCCCTCTTGCATCTCCCTCCCACCCTCCCTATCCCACCACTCTAGATGGTCACAGAGCATGGTGCTGATCTCCCTGTGCTATGTGGCTGCTTCCCACTAGCTATCTATTTTACATTTGGTAGTGTATATATGTCCATACCACTCTCTCACTTTGTCCCAGCTTACCCTTCCCCCTCCCGTGTCCTCAAGTCCATTTTCTATGTCTGTGTCTTTATTCCTGTCCTGCCCCTAGGCTCATCAGAACCTTTTATTTTTCTTTTAGATTCCATATATATGTATTAGCATACTGTATTTGTTTTTCTCTTTCTGACTTACTTCACCCTGTATGACAGACTCTAGGTCCATCCACCTCACTACAAATAACTCAAATTCGTTTCTTTTTATGGCTGAGTAATATTCCATTGTATGTATGTGCCACATCTTCTTTATCCACTCCTCTGTTGATGGACACTTAGGTTGCTTCCATGTCCTGGCTATTGTAAATAGAGCTGCAATGAACATTGTGGTACATGACTCTTTTTGAATTATGATTTTCTCAGGGTATATGCCCAGTAGTGGGATTTCTGGGTTGTATGGTAGTTCTATTTTTAATTTTTTAAGGAATCTCCATACTGCTTTCCATAGTGGCTGTATCAATTTACATTCCCACCAACAGAGCAAGAGGGTTCCCTTTTCTCCACACCCTCTCCAGCATTCATCGTTTGTAGATTTTTTGATGATGGCCAATCTGACCGGTGTGAGGTGATACCTCATTGATTGTAGTTTTCATTTTTATTTCTCTAATGATTAGTGACGTTGAGCATCCTTTCATGTGTTTGTTGGCAATCTGTGTATCTTCTGTGGAGAAATATCTATTTAGGTCTTCTGCCCATTTTTGGATTCAGTTATCTGTTTCTTTGATATTGAGCTGCATGAGCTGCTTGTATATTTTGGAGATTAATCCTTTGTCAGTTGCTTCATTTGCAAATATTTTCTCCCATTCTGAGGGTTGTCTTTTTGCCTTGTTTATGGTTTCCTTTGCTGTGCAAAAGCTTTTAAGCTTCATTAGGTCCCATTTGTTTATTTGTGTTTTTACTTCCATTTCTCTAGGAGGTGGGTCAACAAGGATCTTGCTGTGATTTATGTCAAAGAGTGTTCTGCCTATGTTTTCCTCTAAGAGTTTTATAGTGTCTGGCCTTACATTTAGGTCTTTAATCCACTTTGAGTTTATTTTTGTGTATGGTGTTAGGGAGTGTTCTAATTTCATTCTTTTCAAAGTAGCTGTCCAGTTTTCCCAGCACCACTTATTGAAGAAGCTGTCTTTTCTCCACTGTATATTCTTGCCTCCTTTATCAAAGATAAGGTGACCATATGTGCTTGGGTTTATCGCTGGGCTTTCTATCCTGTTCCATTGATCTATATTTCTGTTTTTGTGCCAGTACCATACTGTCTTGATTACTTTAGCTTTGTAGTATAGTCTGAAGTCAGGGAGCCTGATTCCTCCAGCTCCGTTTTTCTTTCTCAAGATTGCTTTGGCTTTTTGGGGTCTTTTGTGTTTCCATTCAAATTGTGAAATTTTTTGTTCTAGTTCTGTGAAGAATGCCAGTGGTAGTTTGATAGGGATTGTATTGAATCTGTAGATTGCTTTGGGTAAAAGAACCAGCTTTTGCTTTCATTGATTTTCTTTATTAATTTCTGTTTTCAATTTCATTGATTTATGCTCTAATTCTTATTATTTCTTTTCTTCTGCTTACTTTGCATTTAATTTGGTCTTCCTCTCCTAGTTTCCAAGTTGGATAGTTAGATTATTGATTTTAGATTTTTTACAAATTTCTAGTATATGCTCTAAACACTATAAATTTCCCTCTAAGCTCTACTTATACTGCAACACCCGAATTTTGAGAAGTTGTATTTTAATTTTCATTCAGTGCAAAGATTTGTTAAATTTCTCTTGAGATTTTCTCTGACCTATGTGTAACTTAGAAGTGTTTTCATTAAACTCCATTTTTTTGTGTGTTTTCCAGTTATCTCTCTGTTATTAATTTCTAGTTTAATTCAGTTGTGATCTAACAGCAGATATAGTATGATTTCTATTCTTTTAAATTTGATAAGATGTGTTTTATGGCCCAGAACATGGTCTATCTTGGTGAATATTCCATGTGAGCTTGAGAAGAATGTATATCTTCCTGTTGTTGGATGAAGTAGTCAATAGATGACAATTATATGCAATTGATTGATGGTGTTACTGAGTTCAGCTATGTCCTTACTGATTTTCTGCATCCATTTCTAACAGCCTCTCTGTTAAAGTCTCCAACACTGATAGTGGGTTCATCTTTTTCTCCTTGCTGTTTTATACTTTTTTCCTTGCATATTTTGATGTATATGCTCTGAGCATATACATTAATAATTGTTACATCTTCTTGGAGAATTGACTCTTTTTTCACTATTTAAGGCCCTTCTTTATCCTTGATAACTTTCCTTTGCTTTAAAGTCTGCCCTGAACTTCATATATTGTACCTACTCCTGCTTTCTTTTGATTAGTGTTAGCATGGTATATCTTTCTCCATCCATATGTGTTTTTATATTTAAAGAGGGTATCTTATAAACAATGTGTAGTTATGTCCTGTTTTTTGATCCACTCTGACTCTGTCTTTTAATTGGTGTGTTTAGAATATTGATATTCAAAGACACTATTGATATACTTGGATTAATATTTACCATATTAATGGTTTGTTACTGCTTTCTATTTGTTGTTCTTTTTTCCTATATTTGACTTCCTGTCTTTTTCTGCCTTTTGTGGTGTTAATTGAGCATTTTATATGATTCATATTTTTTCTCCTTTCTTAACATTGGTTATACTTCTTTCTTTGTTTTTTAATTGGTTTCCCTGGAGTTTGCAATATACATTTACAGCTAATTCAAATCCATTTTTGAATAACAAAATAGTACTTCATGAGAATTGTAAGTACTATATAATGATAAAATAATCCTAATTCCTGCCGTCTGTCCCTTGTAGAATTACTGTCATTAATTTTACTTGTATGCAAGCTAAACATAAATATAGATTTATGCATAAGATATACACATAAGCATACATAATCAAAGCCATTGTTGGTATCACTGTTTTGAATAAACTCTTAGCTGTTAGATCAATTAAGAATAAGAAAAATAAAAGTTTTTGTTTTACCTTCACTTATTCCTTCTCTGATGCTCTTCCTTCCTTACATAGATTCGAGTTTCTCACCTATATATATACTATTGTTTTCCCTCTCTAAAGAACTTCTTTTAACCTTTCTTGCAAGGTAGGTTACTTGCAACAAATTTCCTCAATTTTTGTCTCAGAAAGTCTTTAATCTCCTTCACTTTTGAAGGATAATTTCACATGTTACAGTCTGTATTGGTGGGGTTTTTCTCTCAACACTTTAAATATTTCACTCTGCTATCATCTTGCTTGAATGATTTCTGAGGAGAAGTTGTATGTAATTCTTATCTATGTTCCTCTATAGGTAAAAAGATTTTTTCATCTGGCTTCTTTCAGGATTTTTTCCTTATCTTTGGTTTTCTGTAGCTTGAAAATGATGTGCCTCGATGTAGTTTTCTTGGCATAAATTCTGCTTGGTTTTCCTTGAGCTTCCTGGATGTATGGTTTGGTGTCTGACATTAATTTGGGGAAATTCTCAGTCATTATTGCTTCAAATACCTTGTCTGTTCCTTTCTCTTTTTCTTCTCCTTCTGGTATTCCCATTATGTGTATGTTATATCTTTTGTGGTGGTCCCACAGTTCTTGAATATTCTGTTATATTTTTTTTCCAGTCTTTGTTCTCTTTGATTTTCAGCTTTGGGGTTTCTGTTGAGATAACCTCAATATCAGAGATTTTTTTCCTCAGCCATGTCCAGCCTACTAATAAGCCTATCAAAGACATTCTTCATTTCTGTTATAAAGTTTTTGATTTCCAACATTTGTTTTTGGTACTTTCTTTGGATTTCCATCTCTCTGCTTACAATGCCCATTTGTTCTTGTATGCTGTCTACTTTATCAATTAGAGCCCTTAACATATAAATCATAATTGTTTTATATCCCCAGTCTGATAATTCCAACATCCCTCTCATGTCTGGTTCTGATGCTTGCTCTGTCTCTTCATATTGTGTTTTTTTGCCTTTTAGTATGCCTTGTAAATTTTTTTCTTGGTAGACACACATAATGTCCTGGCTAAAAGGAACTGTTGTAAATAGGTCTTTAGTAATATGATGGTAAGGTGTCAGGGGAGGGAAAGTGTTCTACAGGTCTCAGTCTTTTAGAGTCCGTGCCTCTGGACTGTGAACTTCACGAGTGCTTCTCAGGTTTTTTTCTCCCTGTCCCCCTTAGGTAATATAGGATGGCCAGAGTAGGCTGGAGTTGGGTATTTCCATTCTCCCACATGGAAGGCTAGAGTGGACTGGAGTTGAGACCCTTCTCCCAGGTCAGTTAGGCTCTGACAATATCTGGACAGGTTAGACTCTAGCTAACTACTTTCCCCTGAGGGTGAGCCTTGATAAGAACAAAATGCTCTGGCGTATATCAAAATGATTCCTTTTCCCCTCCTCCTACTTAAAGTATGAGGGGATTTTTCTCTGATAATTGCTCTGAGAACCTGATCAGGCTCCTGGAGCTAAAACTCATAAAGGTGTAGGGGTCCCCATGACTGGGTTCCCCTGGAGTTTTTAACTATCAGAGTTGTCTGCATTGAGCGTCCAGCAATTTGTCAACTACAGTTTGGGTTTTCCTACGTTGGTACTGGTAAAAGCAGCAGTTTCCGCTTGTCTCTACTCTGGTAAGCTGTGACTCCGTCTATTCACTTGTCTCCAATATTGGGAGCAGTGGTTTGCCCTGTGTCCTCCATTCTCTTACAGATCAAGAAGAGTTGTTGTTTTTTTCAGTCTGTTTAGCTTTTTATGTACTGTTAGGAGAGAGTGGTGACTTCCAAGCTCCTTACATCTGCAACAAAATCCAGAAGTCTTCTAGATACATTTTCTATCTTCTAGAGTTTGCTCTCCATAGCTGGAGATGTCTTTTATGGGAGAGACTACTGGGATATTAAAGAGAATGGTTAAGGGCCAAGAAGAAGAGGTGGATTAAAAACAGCTAATCTAATCAAATTGATGTGATGTCTTGGTGTTGTAAATATTGAGGAAGAAGAAATTATACACATTTACAAACAGATGTTTATACCAAAGGGGAAATTAAGTAGTTGCAAATAATTTTATATCAGAAATCCTGCATTTCAGTGTATCCTGGTTCTTCCACTGTTTAGTTACATAAACATTTTCAAGATTCTTAATTCTCATGATTTACTTTTCTGTAAATAAGAATAAATATAAGATTTTAAAAGGCCACCCAGCCTGCAACATTATAAGAAGGCCAAATAAGAAAAACGCATAAAGAATCTGAGAAAGAATATATATATATATCTGAATCACTTTGCTGTTGACCATAAACTAACACAACATTGTAAATCCACTATACTTCAGTAAAAAAAAAAATGTATGAAAGGATTTTGTAAACTATAAAGGGGCTATTACGTGACATTATTAAACAAAGTACTTTATGAAGTACTGCTTAAGTGCTCAAGCTTAATCTGTAAATACTCACTGGTGATGGTTTGTTTGAAGTGTTTACTGTGACAAGAAGTACAGCTATAAATCACTCATCTTTTTGCCATTTAATTATCACAATAAAATGATCAATGGTTAAAAGATTAGAGTCTGCCTTTTAGGACTGACTTTTTTTGGTGATTGTTGAAATTTCTTCTGTTTGTTAGCTTGTCACTGGAGGCTTTTTCAGAACTACCCAGTTTGAAATTGCTACCCAAACAAACGTACCTTTAATTTAGTCACTGTTCCATACATTAAGTTATGGAGATGAACTCAGGTTTCCAAAAAATCTTCCTTAACTAAAACATAAATACTCTGGCTTTCCAACTTTTATAAACTGGTTCAAAATTAAATTTCAAAAGTGAGATGTTTCCTTAAATGAACCGTTGACAACTCTTTGGAACATTTCAGTATTAAATTTGGCTTCCCTCACAATAAGGCTTCTTCTGTACAGATTGTTAAAATCTAGTCACCACACAACCATAGATCCAGAATTTTCATTTTTGTTCCAAAATGTCACTGGAAGGGATTTTGTCCTCGCAAACTGCATAAAATTTACAGTAGAATATTTGTAAAAGCAGAATGCTGAAATAGATCTGTTTTGATTCCTTGGTAAAGAGAAAAGAAGGGCAAGAAGCTTCAGCTTCTGTTTACCCTGGCATTAACTCAAGATAAGCCTTAAAATTACTTTTTGGTGTACAAACAGTGTGGTTTCTCCATCAAAAGGTTATTTGTTATAAAAGGGCTTTATTCTGTAAGACACTGGGTACATTCACTTTTTAATTAGAGCTGCCAAACTCTAGGCCAGGGTGAGGTCAAAATCATGTCTTTTTATGATGCTCTTTTTCCTGATTATAAAAGTAATAACAAGTGCGACAGAACCAATTTCTTTCCCAGAGGATTCTAAGGTAACTGCACCATGAAAAAATTAACCATAGGGCTTCCCTGGTGGCGCAGTGGTTGAGGGTCTGCCTGCCAATGCAGGGGACACGGGTTCGAGCCCTGGTCTGGGAGGATCCCACATGCCGCGGAGCGACTGGGCCCGTGAGCCACAATTACTGAGCCTGCGCGTCTGGAGCCTGTGCTCCGCAACAAGAGAGGCCGCGATAGTGAGAGGCCTGCGCACCGTGATGAAGAGTGGCCCCCACTTGCCACAACTAGAAGGGGGCCCTCGCACAGAAACGAAGACCCAACACAGCCATAAATAAAAAAAATAAAAAAATAAAAAAAATTAACCATAAACTGATGCCCTGATTTTGCCCTTAAAGAAGTGGAGACTTCTTTAAACGCTACAGTGTGGTACTGAGAGACTATGTTTGGGTTGTGTTGTTATTGTTATTTTTGTTGTAGTTCTTTTTCATATGAATCTGGCACTCAATGAATGAATGAATGAACATATGAACAAATAAGTGAGTGAACTTCTACGTGAGACAGACTTTTATTTTCTCATGGCTTGCCAGATGGGCGGGCAACAAAATACAGCGGCAATCAAATACAAATTTTATGCTACATCAGTGCTGTTTGCTGAGAATTATGGAGTAATATCAGGAACACAGTGACTAAGCGTGAGAATTTTTACTACTTAGTCTTAATAATGAAACAGTGACAGTCTATTTGAGATATTAAATCAATGTTTTATTTCCACTACAGATTCTGGTTTTCCATGTGTTTCTACCTACTTAATTCTTTAATTCCTTATTTCACAGAGGTAAGGTTAACAGAGCCTAAAACAAAGTGGTTATTCTTGAATTCTGAGTCTCAAACTTTCCTAATATACTTTCATAGAGAAAGAAAGTTTTGAACATTAGACTTTATTGAAAGAGAAAAAAAATTTTTTTTTAATCTTTTTTCAGTTTCCAAACTTTCCCATTGCAAAGGCAGAACAAAGCTTGAGAGTCTGAGCTTAGGGTTTCTTATAAAAGCCGTAGAAGAGAAGATGGAACAGTGTAAGAAAAGTCCCTTCAATTCAAAGGGAAAGGATAATCCTTCAGTGTTGGAGTAGGGTTGGCAAGATTTGGAGGAGATGACATCATGATGCAAAAGCAACTTTCCCTGAAGTCAACCCCTCAACTCAACCCTGAAAGACGAGACAGGATGCCCTGATGAGAGACAATAAAACACAAGGAAGGTGATGGGGAAACTGAAAGCCTCTTTTTGTGCCTGTCTTCTTGCTTGGAAAGCTAAGAGGAGACTATACACAGGGCACGGTTCAGCCAAAGCAGAGTGTAGCCAGTTCCCCATCGTCTAAGTGACACACAGTGGAGGTTCTTGAGGACTTAGAGTGGGGATACCAAAATGATGAGAAGCCTGGTGGACCATGATTTTTAGACACTATTGCAGGACACCCAGTGACATGAAGCCTCCAGGGACATAACCATGGAGACAGCATGGACTGAGAAAACAGCAAACCAACCAGAAGACTTCTCCTCCCCAACCAGGAGGATAGGTATTCTTTGCCCTGCATCGTATCATATCATCTTGGTAAAGAAAGGGAGAAGAGAAAACCCTTCCAGACGGGAAGAAATTTGAAATGACCAGCTAAAAGACACTAACACCAGGAATAAATATTGGCATACCAAGATTAAGGTTTGACTTTGTTTTTCTCTGTTTTCCTCTCCTTAATCAGTGAGAAAGGGAACTTGAAAGCAAGATGAGATCGGATAAAGAAAATAAATCATGCCACATTTTAATATGTCTGAGTTGTAGTATGTAAATCCTGCCCCCGCTAAAGTGGCATTACCCAGACATTCCTTCGCACTCCCCAGGCTCTGCTTCCATTCTTTACTGTGGGAATGTAGCAATGTAACATTCCCAGGCTAAGAGTCGCATTTGTGGAGGAGCAAGACACTTGTTCATTCTGAGTAAAATCTCCTGGCTGTGAGCAAGTACAACTTTGCTCTCCCACAAAAAGGAGAATAAAGACCAATCACGCTAAATCATTTCTGTATCATTGGTTACAAGTTTAAATATAATTTTATAAAAATGTAAAGATATACTCAAAACCATAATCAAAACAAACTAATGAAAATGGTTTGAAATAGTTCAAAAAAATATATCAAAGTGAATGTTACTTTGGGAAAATAAAGATGAGCTAAATTAATGTACATTATGCAAAGCTTTTTAAAATTATGTTACACACACTAATACTTGACAGAGTTGCAGTACTCTTAGTTATTTTTATGATGGCATAAAGCTAATTATTTTAAGACAGTTATATCCAGAGCAAACTATACTGATAAGATATAATCATAAAAAATGCTTTAGACTTCCTATTTTGCCTATTTTTCCTTATAAATACACTGACAGAATGAAGGCAAAGTAAAAATTTCAGCATTGGATAAATGTAATTTCCTGGAGAATTAAAGAAATAAACCTTTTTTTTAAAATTTGTAGAGCAGTTTTACAGGTAGTTTTGATGTCCTTTCCCCAATCCTGCATTTGAATTATCTGGATAATGCACTTAGACTTTACTTTGCAGTGAAAATAAAGCCCAAAAGATAGAGAGATGCAAATCTTTTACGTATCAAATTCTTAACCTGTAAAATTAAGAGTTTGTACTGGAAGAAAGTTAAATATTTAAAGTTCTGTGATTTGAGGAGTTTTTAAAATTCACCACGTTAGCCTTCATTACTTATACTAAAATCAGAAGAAACAGTTACTCTCACACGCATGTCATTGCATTCATATCCACTATATCATCACACTTCAGTTATCTCAAAACTCCATAAAAATTATGTAAAGAATTGCTTAAATCTTTAGTTTTGTAGGAGAAAGAAAAACAAAAAAACTGAACTTCAAAATCAAAAAAGGGCCCATATAGCCATCTGGTGGCTACTTAGGGAAATACATCTGAATCTTCCCATCACTATTATTTGTAAATTGGTATATTAAATAATAGAAATCATTTTTATAAAATAAGTTAATATTTGTCTAATTCTAAAAAAAATCTAGAATATTTTTAATTCCTTATGAATTTATACTTGCTTTTATATTTTTTCTTTAAAGCATAAAGCTTTTGCCATTCTGATACTAGTAAATATATCATTGCCTTTTGCTATTTATTGTAAATTATGTCATTGTTAATTTTCAAGGTAATAGCTGTTGTTAAATATTAGCCCCACATAGACTAAACACTTAAACGTTGGATAATTATTGGCAATCTTGTTATAAATACCTATATATACTACTCATTTATATATAGAACCTTTCAACCAATATTACATATATTATGATATTAAATGCCAGGCTTCATAATAATATGAAAAGCATAGACCAAGTTTTATAAATAGCATGAAAAAAGAACGTGAGTAATAATGCATAAGCATATGCTAACATTGTTGAACTTCACGAAAGTATTTTTTATAATCAGAGAAAGATCATATGTAGTTCTAACAAAATGTAATTGCAGAAAAAATCTGCCTATGTATTGCTTTCATATGCATATCATTTACATAATTTTGTAAATATTCCGAATACATATTTTAGAAAAAGAGACTTTCTTTTCAATCTAGCTGTTCCTAAGCAGTGAAATAAAAACAATCTTAACAATTTAACGTGACCTTGATGAAATGAAGAAAATATTACAGATATTCTTAGTGAGGTTTTGTAGGCAGAGACAAAACAAATGTATACATGTACCAGATAGACGTTTTGCTATATGTCTATATAAAAAAAGAAAAGAAAAATAAATTAAGAACTATGAAAAATAATACATGTGGTATTCTTTTCCCAAAAGGCAACCATATTCTCAATATATTAAAATGTAAGAGTTGTTCAAAAAGCAAGTATAGGGGCTTCCCTGGTGGCGCAGTGGTTGAGAATCTGCCTGCTAATGCAGGGCACACGGGTTCGAGCCCTGGTCTGGGAAGATCCCACATGCCGCGGAGCAACTGGGCCCGTGAGCCACAATTACTGAGCCTGCGCGTCTGGAGCCTGTGCTCCACAACAAGAGAGGCCGTGATAGTGAGAGGCCTGCGCACCGCGATGAAGAGTGGCCCCCACTTGCCACAACTGGAGAAAGCCCTCGCACAGAAACGAAGACCCAACACAGCCATAAATAAATAAATTAATTAAAAAAAAAAAAATTTAAAAAAAAAAAAAAAAAGCAAGTATATGAGTACATTTGCATAACACAATAATTTTATTGGTAACAGAGTGTTTTGCTAGACTTTTATGGCATCATGGTTTATGAGATTTAATGTAATGTTCACTTAAAAATGGAGGCTCATCTATACATATTACCGAGGTGAAAACCCTGCTCAGAATTGATTTTCAAACGTGTGATATTTTTATCCTGTATGATTTCATTGCCAATTTTATGAATAAAGGCATACCTCATTTTATTGTGCTTTGCTTTGTTAAGTTTTTTACAAATTGAAGGTTTATGGCAACGCTCCATCAAGCAAGTCTTTTGACGCCATTTTTCCAACAGCATTTCTCACTTCATGTCTCTGTGTCACATTGTGGTAATTCTTGCAATATTTCAGATATTTTCATTATTATTATATTTGTGATGATGATCTGCGATTAGTGATCTTTGATGTTGCTATTATAATAGTTTTGGCATTTTTTAACAATAAAGTATTTTTTAATTAATTTTTTTTTTTTAGACATAATGCTCTTGCACACTTAGTACAGTATAGTATAAACATAACTTTCATATGCACTGGGAAACCAAAAGTTTTGTGTGACTCACTTTATTGTGATATTCACTTTATTGCAATGGTCTGGAACCCAACCCACAATATCTCTGAGGTAAGCCTGTAGTTAATTTTTCAGTAGATAAAGCTTTTAGGAAGCAATATACAAAGTTTTAGTCAGGAACAGATACAAGTTTAAAAGAAGATCAATCTGAAACCCAAGGAAAACATTAAAACAATCAACAACAGTTACTTTTCAACTCCAGCATTTCAGTCTAGTAATATTAATGTGAATAATAAATTCTCATTAAAACTCTCAACTTTTAAAATCATTCTGGTAGGAGTAACACATAACTAAGATGATCAAGACTAATTTCCTCAACTCCTGACTTCTAAGTGCAATTTTGTTCTCCTCAAGCCAAGAAAAAATACGGAAACAGGAATGTTTTAAAACTTTATTTTTTTACAGAAGTTTTAGGGTCACAGAAAAATTGAGAGGAAGGTATTGTGATTTTTTATAGACCCTCTGCCTCCACACATGCACAGCCTCCCCCATTATTGACACCCTCCACCAAGTGGTACATCTGGTGATGAGCCTACATTGATACACCATAATTATCCAAAGTCCATAGTTTACATTAGGGTTCACTTTTGGTGTTACACATTCTGTGGTTCCAACAGATGTATAATGCCATGTGTCTATTATTGTAATATAATGAGTACTTTCATTGCCCTAAAAATTCTCTGTTCTCCACCTTTTCATCTTCCACCTCCCACCCTCAACCACTAGCAACCACTGATCTTTTGATTGTCTCCACAGTTTTGTCTTTTCCAGAATGTCATAAAGTATGTAGCCTTTTCAGATTGGCTCCTTTCAGGTAGTAATATGCATTTAAGGTTCCTCCGTGTCTTTCATGACTTGATAGTTCATTGCTTTTAAGAGTGAAGTAAGTCAGACAGAGAAAGACAGATATATGGTATCACTTAAAATCTCTAAAAGAGATTTTAGAGCATCGGTTGAATTTCTTCCTTAAATGTTTGAACACATCTGGGCTTGATGCTTTCTGTTTTGGAAGGTTATTAATTATTGATTCAATTTCTTTGATAGACATAGGCCTGTTAAAACATCTGTTTCCTGTTGTGTGAGTTTCGTGCATCTTCAACTCTACTGTAAGGCTAGACTTTGAAATCCTAAAGTAGTTGCTCCAATATGTAGTAATTGGAGAATTCCCTTTTCTACACACCCTTTCCAAAATATGTTATAATCAGAGTTTTCAAGTTGTGGCTATATACGGGTAATAAAATAACATAACACTGTGGGTTGAAGTTTACATTTCCTTGATGACAAATAGGGTTGATCATCTTTTTACTTGCTTTTTGGCCATTTACATTTCCCCTTTTATACAGTGCTTCTTTAACTCATTGATTTATATAGATTATCTATATATTCTGGATACTGGAGGTTTGTATATCATGTTGCAAACATCTTTTATCATAGTGTACTTGTTTGCTTGAATTATCTTCATAGTGTCTCTTGATAAACATAATTCATTTTTTATTGAGGTATAATACATACACAGTGAAATGCTCAGATTTTCTCTTCCATTCTCCCAAAATATTTGTGTGAGTAGATATTATTTCTCCCTTTAGTTTTGGTACACATCTCGAGTAAAAGCACTGTGGCATGGAATTGTCATTTTGGGAAAAAATTTTGGTTATGGATTCAACTTCTTTAATAGGTATAGAACTATTCAGATTTTTCTGTTTCTTCTTGTATCAATATTTGTCTAATTTATGTAAGCTGTCATTCTTACTGGACATACGTGTTCATAATGCTCCCTTAACATTCTTTTAATATCTAAAGAAACTATATTCCCTCTTACACTCCTGATAATGGTAATTTGTGGCTTCTCTTTTTTTCTTGATTAGGAGGTAAACAATTTTACTAATCCTTGCCAAGAACCAATTTTTGGTTTTAAAGATTTTCTTTACTTTTGCCTTTCATTTAATTGACTCATGCTCTTACATTTATTATTTCTCTCCTTGTACTTATTTTGTTTGATTTGTCTGTTGTTTTCTCATTTCCAGAAAGTTTTAAAACATTTTTATTTTTTAATGTAATCTTTTAAACCCACATGGCTATTGATACCATATATTTTACTTCTTATCTTATAAAACTCAAAATATATTATTAGTCTTTTTGCTTTAAATAGTTATGTCTTGTAAGGAAATATTTTTAAAAAGTCATCTTTTTAATTACTTATTGCATTCTTCATTCCTTTTTAATTACAAAAATTCAATCTAGTATCATTTTCCCTTAGTCCAAGAACTTTTTTTAGCACTTCTTTATTGCAAGTGTACTGGTAACTAATTCTCTGATGAGATGATATTTTAAAATGTCTCTATTTCAACTTCATTTTTCAATATTTGTTGAATATTAAATTCCAGACTGATAGTTCTTTCCCTTTCAAAATTTTGAAGAAGCCATGTAATTGTCTTTTGGCTTGCATCATTTTTGAGGAGAAAATTATTATTTTCTTGTATGCAATGTGTCTTTTCCCTTTCTCTGTGTGTTTTTAATATTTTAAAAATATTTTTATTGGGTCTTTAGTAACTTGACAATGATATGGTTTGGTGTGATTTTCTTTGTATTTATCCTGTTGCGATTCTTTGAGATTCTTGGATCTGTATATTAATATTTTCCATTAAAATTGTAAAATAGCTCACAAATTTTTTATTTATTTTTACCTCATTTTCTCTCTTCTCTCTTTCTGGAATTTCTATTAAACATATTAGACCACTTGGTAAAATCTCATAGGTCACTGACGCTCTGCTCATTTTTTCAGTTTTTTTTTCTTAGCTACAATTTGAATAATTTCTGTTATCCTATTTCAATTTCATTTGTCATTTAGTAGTGTTCAATCTCTTATTAAACCCATTGAATGAATTTTTATTTTAGAATATATATATTCTAAATATAACCATTTTCAAATTTCTATTTGTTGCTCTCTTACTGTTTTCACTTCTCTCTTGGAATACCTCAGTTTTTCATCCACTATATCCATCTTTTCCTCTAAATTTCTTAACATATTTAAAGTAGTTGGGTTAATACCTTGTCTGCTAATTCTAATAATTAGATCATCAATGAGTGCTATTGCATTGGCTTTTTTTTTTTCTTGTTATGAGTCACACTTTCCTGCTTCTTTACTGCTTTATTACTTTTAATTATATACTAGACATTTTGTATAGAAGAACAATGGAGATTAGGATATAATTTTCTTTTATTTAGTTCTGTTTATTTCTTAAAAAGTTCAAGGCTTTTTCTCTGCCTGGCACTTATGGTGAAAGGCTAATTATTTAGATATCTTCTAAAACTGAGTTGAACTAGGATTGGGTTGTAGCTTTAAATTCATTTGAATTTGTCCATGATCAGAGGAACCTCCAACCCTCCAAGTTGCTACCATTTGATCACATCAGTATTTGAAGTGAAGATAGATTTAATTGCAGTTTCAGGTATTTTTGAACCAAAGCTTGGTATACACATGTGACGACCCATGATTAAATATGGTCCTCTCTGATATCTTTCCACTTTTCTCCAAAGCTACTTTTTTTTTTTTTTTTTTTTTTTTGGTGAGGGGTAAAACTTAAATTTACCTTTACTTTCAGGAGAAGAGAAGGGAGAATTGTCAGGTAGAGCAATTTGTTTCGTGTTTGGGGTTCTTTTAGATTCTATTTCATCTCTCCAGCCTACCCTCTTATCTAAGGCCTAGATGATTCCTCCTATTCCTATTCTCTTTCTATGTGGGCCTTTTCTCTGTGCACCCCTATCTGGACTAGATGCTAACTCCCAGCAATGGAAGCTGACACCATGGTTCTCTGCTCACATATGGAGGGCTTCTTCTGTCTGGAATTCAATTCATTTAGCCTTCCTTGTATCCATTGTTCTTTGCTTGTTGTGTAGAAAATTATGATTTTTATTTTGTCTGAGTTTACCCTGCTGTTGCCATGGAAGCAAGGGTTTCTCATACAGCTCTACAATAAAAATTTAGAGAATTCCATTTATCAAAAGTTTAAAAATGATAAATAATGCTCAACTCAATGGGTAATTCCAAGTGTATGTGTCTATTTTTCTATTGTTGCACAAATACTTCTCTCTTTCAATTACTGCAACTTTAGGATAAGTAGTAATAATTGTTAGGGCAAGTTTTCCCTCCTTTTTTTCTTCAAGAGTGTCTTGGTTTTTCTTGGCTTCTTGGCTCTTTATCAGAACACCCATTCCTTCAATTTGGTTGATATCTGTTGTATCTTAAAAGAAATTGAAATAACCGCATTAATGTATGCCATAGTACAATGACTAATAACCTTCTAAAGGCCTTAATATTTTTAAAAAGACTTATTATCCCAAATAAACTCAGATTAATGAATTTTCATATTATTTGACAAAAGTAACTAACACTTCTCAAAGATTATGTGTACAGTTGAAATCTGTATATATATATCTCAGATTGTCTTTCTTCCTCCACATCTTTGCTTAGGCATTTACATAAGCAAAGAGAATATTCTTTTGTCCATCTTTACCAAATCATATCTCTCATTCAAAATCCTGATCAAGATTTATTACTCCATGATTCCTTTTTTTTTATGATTCTGTACCACACATAACCCCCATTTCTATGAACTTTTATTGAATTTAACTGAATAATTTTGTTATGTATGTTATCTTGTTCTGTAACTCTTTCACACATCTTGAATCCTGAATTATGAAACTTTCAGTTGCCAGTGACAGAAATCCTACTCAAAATAGTTAAATATAAAAGTCAAATAGATATGGTGAAATAGATATAGTATTAAATAATCAGAAAGAGATAGGATGTTTAAAGTGTGATGTAAAGATATTAAATTGAAACAGTTAAAGATTTATATTAATCGGTGATGAAGAATAGGAAAATACATTTATGTTAGTGGTAGAGTTGAAATGACCTCTTTTATCTGTTCCCCCAGATCTTATGCATAATTCCAGGCATAACTTACGCCCCTCCCTTTCAATCTTGGTCATCTGTGTAATTCCAGTCTTTATCAACCTCTCCTTTCACTGATCCTACACTGCTTACTTGTTTTTGTACTACCACAGAGTAGAAATTTGATCATTCATTTGAAATAGAATATTGGGATGAGGATGTTGATTTTCTTAATCTTTTCTTATAAATATGTCTTAGCTGTCTCAATTAGGTTCTAGATTTTTCTACTGAAAGCGGCATGCCTTCTGCTTCTCTTTAAATCTATATAATATTGATCATAGTTCTGAAACCACAGTCTTCCAGCTAATGTTTGTGAACAGTAAAGAACCAGAATGGAATGTTAAGAACTTCCAGCAGGATATATCTTGTTACTGCTTTGAAGGTCGTTTAAGGAAAAAAGCATAATGTCTGCTAAATATACATTCTTATATTTACTGTTACAGATGCCAGGTCTTTACCATCTTCCTTGAGGTCTGAAAAAGAAGAGGATTAATGTCAGAGCCCTGACTCCTCAACAGATGGTGAATTTATGCCACAAGGGGGTGTATAATCAGGGGAGAGGAAAGGATGGGAACTCTGCTGGCTTCCATAAATGTATCTTCAAGATAACAAGGGGACCAGATAATTCTCTTCCTACGCATTCGGGCTGGAACACCAATTTAGAACCTCTTGGATTTTATCTTAAATTCTCTGGAGAAAATGACAGGATATAAATAATTGAAAATAAAAGGATTCTTTCAAAATACAATGAAAGTCTACTTTTCCAGTCTTTCCTGAAATAGAACAAATAATCTATATATTTCCCTGAGAAAACATCTGTGTTATGGTCCTCTTCTCAATTAAATTTAGGCTCAGGGTCCATGAAAGTCATGGGGTGAGGGGGGCTGGCCCCAGTTATTAGGGCAGCAGTACATAGTAGAGAAGGAACCCTGATACCAGCCCTGTGTAGAGAGGTTTTATCTGGTCTGCCCATACTAAGGTGAAGATGGAAGCTTATGTTTTCTTTTTCACAAGAGTTTTACCCTACTTTTGTGGCCTTGCTAATACACCGGATAAATTTCTAACATTGTGCAACTAAATTGAGCAAGTCCATTTCTCACTAACTACCATGTATCTCTTTCTTCTACATCTTATGATATCTTCAAATTCAGGTCACCAAACTTTTCTGTCTATAAAACACTTCTGAAAAAATCAAATAAACCAAGTAAGAAAAATATAACATCTCTGATTCCAAATATAGAGAACCAAGAACACAAAGCGCATCAGCAATGATAAGAGAGCAAACTTGGCCTTCACTGAAATTCCAGCACAGAAAATGTTTAGTTTACTAAAAATAGGGACATGTAGGTATTTAGTGCAGTATTTTATTGCAGATTGTAAGGCAGTAAAGTTTAGCCTGATTCTGACTTAGAAGTATGATTCTTCTTGAGGCTCAAGCATGGCCTCTTTAACTGGCTGATTCCCCTTTGCACTGTTTTGACCACAAAGTACTTTGGGTGGGACATAGTTGACTGGACATATCTGATTATTATCAGGATTATGTCAAAACCCCAAACTCCTCAGGGCCAGTAGGGAGTAGAGACAGAAGAAAAGGTCTAATGTGCCTATGACATGGCCCTGTGACAACCTCACAGAGTGGCACAGAATGAGAGTCAAATGGACCCTGTGCCCCAGAGAGAAGTGTTGGAGTAGCTGAGGGGGTGAATTAGAGCAGATCTGGGGTCAGGATCAAGGAACAGTGGACCTGGTCCACTGTTGGACCTGGTCCAACAATGGTCCTGGGTGGACCAAGGACCAGGACTCTTCCAGCACCATGGGCATCTCGGGAGAAGCCAACAGGGACAAATGGGCACCACAGACCCTTTACTGCTCAGTGTTTGGCATTAAGAAAGCCACTGAGAATTTTGATGAGTTAAAGGTAGAGGAGTAGAGAGGGATCCTGAACTAACTAAGATTACTTGGAATTGACCAAGGTTAACTTTCTGTCATGGAGATTGGCAACTCAAAATAGGTGTTCAGTTTAGTATCAAAATATAAACATCCATTTCTGGTACAACTGGTTTTATGGACTGAGTGTCATATATGATACATTTGAAAAGCACATTTATTTCAAGATAACAGATAATCATGGCAGTTACTTGAGGTTTTAAACTTCTCTAAATTTGGAAAGTTTCTATTACTCTGCAAAATGACTTAGGAACACAGGGAGTTGAGGAAAAGCAGATGGAAGGGGTTCCCGAGCAAAGGCCTAAGCCCTCAGATTGTGAAAGCAGATGTGCCCAGGCCTGTATGGACTGTTGGCAAGAGGGCACAGTATCAGGGTTAGAAATGCTTGCTGGGAGGAAATAGGTATTGATGAAGAGGTGTGCCTAGCTCGTTTTTATAACAAAATCCCTAAGTTTTCAAGGAGACAAAGGACAAAGCCTCCTCAGAAATTTATCCTAAAGAAAATAGTCACACAACTTGGTCAAAGGACAGGCCCAGGGAAATTGTGAGTGTAACGTTTACATGACACGTAGATGGGCAAAAGTGGCTGGGGAGAGTTCATTCCTTCTGGTCTTGGTGATGGTGGGAGGCTGTTTGACACCTGTTCTCCCTGATGGCCACTTGGTGTTACAGCCAGTTGTTTTTTAAGACACTAGCCATTGGGGCCAGTGGGCAACAAGGGGATTTATAAGTTATCCCTATATGAAATATGCAATAAAATACACACAATCATGTCATAAAATATACTGCTTTATTTTGTAATAAGCATTTTTGGCAACAAAAAAGTTAAAAAAATCAGTTTTGTAAAAATTTAGTACTGACATTTTTTTCTCAAGAGACTTGACAATGAATATGTAACTGGTTTAAAATATGTGCTGACCCTACCATCTGCTATGGGGCTATAATGATATCACTGGCCACATAAAAAACAGAAATAGAGCTGATGATGAGACATCAACAACTATTTCAAAAAAGCATCAGTGAATTTTATTTTATTTATTTATTTATTTATATTGGGCTGTGTTGGGTCTTCGTTGCTGTGCGCGGGCTTTCTCTAGTTGTGGTGAGCAGGGGGCTATTCTTTGATGTGGTGTGCGGGCTTCTTATTGCGGTGGCTTCTCTTGTTGCAGAGCACGGGCTCTAGGCACACGGGCTTCAGTAGTTGTGGCACTTGGGCTCAGTAGTTGTGGCTTGCAGGCTCAGTAGTTGCGGCACATGGGCTTAGTTGTTCTGTGGCATGTGGGATCTTCCCGGACCAGGGCTCAAACCCGTGTCCCCTGCATTGGCAGGTGGACTCCTAACCACTGCACCACCAAGGAGGTCTCATCAGTGAATTTTAAAACACTGTGCTTACAAAGATTGAACAAGTGTGGCTGCAGGAGGTCCGTTTACCTGTCATATTGTGATGCATGACTTTTCACATAGATCAAATAACTGTCCTTCTGAATTAATTTCACTCATTTCCATTCCATAATTTCTTGTAGAATTATGACACAATTGCTGTTAATATATTGGCTCCATTAGCAAAAGAAGACATTGCTAGGGTTAAATGATGCCAGTTTTATATCAGAGCTAAAAGGAATAATCATATAAGCTAATTTTAATAATGCATTAATTTCTTCAAACAATGTATGGAATCAATGTTAAGCCTTATTTTAATTTTTTCTGAAGTGAAACATTTGATGTTACTGTAAATGCTCCTGTGAATTCAATTAAGAAGATCAAATTTGAAGATCATTTTTGATATTGATAATTCAAAATACTATATTTTCATGAGATTAATTTCATCATGATTTAACAATATAATTCCTAAATTAGAAGCCTATGGGCCAGAAATATATTTGGAGTTAATTGTGGTACAAACATAATTCATCACTGAATCCATGTTAATTTTCTAACAAATTACCATAAACACTGGCTTGAACAACACAAATTAATTTTCTTATAGTTCAATAGGTCAGAAGTGTCAGAGACCTGTGTTAGCACAGGTCAGAGCAATAGGTTAGCAATAGGTCAGAGACCTGTGTTAGCACAGGTCTCACTTGGCTAAAATCAAGATGCAGCAGGGCTGCATTCCCTTCTGGAGACTCTAGGGAAGAATCCGTTTTCTTGCCTTCTCCAGATTCTAGAGGCTGCTTACATTCTTGGCATGTGTCCCTCTTCCTCCATCAGCAATGTCGCATCTCTGTGACCTTGCTTCTGTCACATTTCTTTCTCTGACCACAACTGGAAAAGGTTATCCACTTTTAGAACCTCCGAGATTCGGTGGGGTCACTCGGATAATTATCCAGGATAATCTCTCCATCCTGAAGTCCTTGGCTTAACCAAATCTAGAAAGTCCTTTTGCCACGCAAAATACCATACTCACAGGTTCCAGGTTAGGACATGCAACTCTTTGGGGGCGACTCTTCTGCCTACCTCAGCATCCAAATAAATCATTATATCCTACCAATCCAAATGTAAGCTTCCATAACGACTTTGAAGTTTAACAATCTCACGTTTACAAATTTACAAGCAATAATGTTATAAAAGAAAATTATAAGGACCACGAGAATGTATAGCAATAAAGACTTCCTTGAAGAAGTTTGAGCTGATAACCAAAAAAAGGGTAGAAGATAAATACGTGAAGCTTGTTGAGCGTGTAGTCTGTAGAGCAAGATGCTGTCAAGAAACTAAAAGGCCAATGTAAAGGATGTACAATGAGCGAGAGGAAGAGTGGTATAATCTAATACCAACAGAAGAAGCAGGGACCCAATCAGACAGGCTTTTTATATTGTTAACTTTTTTTTCTTTTTTATCTTAAGTGCAGTGAAAAGTCATTTAAAAGTATCAGCAGGAGAAATGTTGTAATCAAATTTGGGGTTTTGTAAGATGACTCTGGGTTCGCTGTGGAAAATGGATAGGAAGGGACAAAGGTGGATACCAGTTACTATAAAAGTAGACACAAGGTGCTGGGGACTCATGATCTACTCAGATCTCAAGGTCACCTTGATAAATCTTAGGTCTTCTCACACAAATCTGGTTTTTTGCAGTGACCCCCATGTGAGTAAATAGCCATCTGGTTCCATAAGCCAAAACCCAGGAATCATTGATGATCTTCCCTCTTTCCGCTTCCCAATATCCAAGTCCCATCAGTTTTGCCTCCCAAATAGCTCTTGAATCTGTACCCATCTTTCCATCTCCACCGCCAGCACCCTAATAAAGACTACCCTTATTTCTTGCCTAAAATCTTGCAATAGCCTTTTAATTGATCCCCTCACATAGGTTGTTGTCCTACTATCTATGCTGTGTAACCAGTGTAATTGTTTAAATGCACAAATTTTATTAAAATCCTTCTACTGTACCTTGCATTTCCCACCTCCCCCCTCACATTCACATACACGCGCACACATACACAACATGCACATTTAGAACTCATGGGTATGCTAGGCTCTCTCTCATAATAGGGCCTTTTCACATGCCAGTTTCTTAGTTTCTTTGCCTACTATGTTCTTCCCTGTGCCTAGATCATTCTAATTCTTTTTCATGTCACAGATAAAAAAGCGTTTTCTCATGGAAGCATTTCCTAATACCTCAGCATTCTTATATGCTCTCATTGAACACCTGGACACAAATCCAGGTGAATCTGATTCCCACGCCCATGCTTTTAATCAGTAGGATACCCACCGCCCTCCAGCTTAAGTTTCCTTCTCCAATGTCTCATAGTTCAAGGAAGGCTACGCTATTGAATATATACTAATCTGTTCTCAATTTAATGTTCAGCAAGAACAAGAACCTTAAGATCAAAAACCTGGCCAATGTTTAATATAAAAATGAATTTTCTGTAAAAGTGATTTAACGTTTAATAGTTTTTAAACTATTTTTAAAATACACAAGTACACATTTAACAAATGAGAATCAGTGATAAGGATTTCCAAAGTTGGGCTTTAAGAACGTATGTACCAAGTGTATTTGTTAGCATGAGTCCTGTCTGGAAGTGGGGCAAATGAACCCAGGACTCTGGGAGACTCTCACAGCCATTACCCTTCATGGAAAAAATCATGAACACAATAGGTAACTTTGCAAGTAAAAGAATAAGTAAGAAACTTTCTGTTCTTAGAGAAAAGAGGTGAGATGTACTAATGAGGCTGCTTAGAGAGGTTTGCATTTTCACTATTTGTGCCATGTGATAAAGGGATCCAGTCTCCAAGGCTGTCACTCCATCACCCTTCACAACAATAAACTCACTTAATTTTTTTTTTTTCACTTTAACAGCTAAGGTTGTTATCACTTTTGCTGAGGTCACTGAGAGGGTAATACTACTCTTGGTGAGGCTAATGAGAAGGTACAGTGGTGACATGAGTTAATTGCATAGTTACCACACAATTACCAATTTATGCTCTACTGATGTTAACAGAGAATGGAAGAGAGCTAGCATTATGTGTACTGAATGCTGGCTGATATAAGAATAGTACTTGGTAGTATGTGACATTTTCATGAGCAGTTTTACTCACATAAACAAAGAAGATTAAGAAAACGTATGCTTTCGCATATCTGTTGGTCTAGTGCTGCTTAAAAATGGACCTAATGACAATGATTTTTCTTTAAGTCCTCCCCCCCTAAATCATTCAGGTTTCAAATACCTGGTTGCTAGATTGAAAAATAATAATAAAGCTCAGCTACAAAAATAGTTGGTTTACTCCTGAACACAAGCTTCAAGTTGACTTTGTTTTTCTGTAAATGAATCACTATATGATAAATAAGAAGTACAGAAGGAAGAAATGGCTACATGGACTCAGTTCCCATAACAGAAAAATAAATCATTATTAAAATTTTTTAATCAATTTTTATTGGCGTGTAGTAGTTGCTTTACAATGTTGTGTTAGTTTCTACTGTACAGCGAAGTGAATCAGTTATACGTATACATATATCCCCTCTTTTTAAGATTTCCTTCCCATTTAGGTCACCACAGAGCACTGAGTAGAGTTCCCTGTGCTCTACAGTAGGTTCTCATTAGTTATCTATTTTATACATAGTAGTGTGTATATGTCAATCCTAATCTCCTAATCCATCCCATCCCCCCTTCCCTCCATCGTATCCATAAGTTTGTTCTCTACATCTGTGTCTCTATTTGTGCTTTGCAAATAAGTTCATCTGCACCATTTGTCTAGAATCCACATATAAGCGATATTATACAATATTTGTTTTTCTCTTTCTGATTTACTTCACTCTGTATGACAATCTCTAGGTCTACCCACATCTCTGTAAATGGTAGTATTTCATCCTTTTTATGGCTGAGTAATATTCCATTGTATGTAGGTACCACATCTTCTTTATCCATTCCTCTGTTGATGGACATTTGGGTTGCTTCCATGACCTGGCTATTGTAAATAGTGCTGCAGTGAACATTGGGATGCATGTATCTTTTTGAATTATGGTTTCCTCTGGGTTTATGCCCAGGAGTCGGATTGCTGGGTCATATGGTAGTTCTATTTTTAGTTTTTTGAGGAACCTTCATACTGTTCCTCCATAGTGGCTGTACCAATTTACATTCCCACCAATAGTGTAAGAGGGTTCCCTCTTCTCCACACCCTCTCCAGCATTTACTGTTTGTAGACTTTTTGATGATGGCCATTCCGACCAGTGTGTTTGTTAGATGAAAGTAAACCTCTTTATCTAATATTTGGTTAGTTCTTTACTTCCACTTAATTTTCAGGATCTTCATATGTGTTTTATGTTAACATCCACACAAATCTCCAGAAAAACAAAAAGACCTATTTTTTCATACTTTTTGAATCAACTGCTTTGAGGTATAGTTGACATATGATAGAATTAATTTACTTGAACAAAAATACACCAATTTTAAAACAAAGTTTATTTGGTAACTCTCTGAAGGGTGGCTTCAGTTAAAGCTAGGAATGATTGTTTCTATAAAACCATCCACAGTATCTCGAAACTCACCTCTTGAGAAATTTTACTCTGAACACCAAGCAGGGCCCATAGTGTTGGCATCTGCATGGTTGGTGGGTAAGTTTATCCATCAGCTATGCAGATGCAGAGTGAACATGACAGTAAACTTTCTGTTCAAATAATTTCATGCTTAAGAGTTTTCAGTTATACCCAACTATCACCTACACATTTGCTGACAAGGAGGCACCATGAGCAGAGTGATAAAAAGCTAAAATAAAAGTCATAAATTCTTGTCATTATTCAATCCAAAAATATGTATTAAGTACAAGGCACTTGTAGAGACACAGTCATGAACAGGATGGACACGGTCCCTAAAATCTGTTTCTTCACCTTTCTTAACATTTTTATAAGTTCTTTAATACCATGTACTAAATAATTTCCTGCTTAAACTAACTAGAATAGAATTCTGTTTTCTGAATGCTAACCAATACAGCTACTAATGCTTTGTTTTCTATCCACATGGTCCTAAAGTATTCTGTCTTTCATTGAATATGTCTTGACTGCTGACTCAGTATATTGTCCATGCCATACAGTACATATGGGATGATTGTTTCCCATTTCCATTGATGGCAAGAGCAGTTTTCCAATTATTTAGAAGCTGAATACTATCCTCATTGTGCAGAAAAGTGACCTCCATCATGCCTGTCCTTAAACTGTTTCATGCTCATAGTTTTATAGGCTGCAAAAAACTGTTAGGTTAATACTTGTGTGTCAGAATTAGTTAGATCAGGTTCTCAAAGTGTGGTCATTGGACCAGCAGCATCTGCTTAACCTGGGAACTTCTTAGAAATGCAGATCCTTGGGTACACTCCAGACCTGGTGTGGTCTGGGAATCAGAAATTCAAAAGGTGAGGCCCCCAAATCTGTGTTTTAACGAATCTTCCAGGTAATTCTGATGCGCATTTATTTTGAGAAACTCTGGGCTGAATTATGCTCAGATAATAAACTTTTTGTGACTTAAAACCACACAGATTTATTTCTTACCCATACAGGATATTTGTATGAGTTACTTGGCTGCTCTCTTATGTGATGTCCTCACTTCAGGACCCAGGGTGAAGGAACACTCTTGCCACCACTTTAGAAGAAAAAAATATATCTGGCAATTAAATGTCCTGGCCTAGAAATTCACAAATGTCACTTCCACTTAGAACTCATTAGCCAAGTCTGGTCACTTGGTCACACCCAATTACAAGAGGGTCAGGAAATGATATCTAACATATTCTTAGAAGTTAGACATCAGAAATAGACAGTATGAGCTTTTATGACCATCACAACCCTTAAATCTAACAATGAAATGTTTGGCTGATTCTCCTTTCTGTACACAAACACACTCACCCTCTAAACAAAGGAAATAAATCAAAAGTCCCATCCAACATAGCATCAAGCTCAAAGTCCACATTTTTTGGATGATGCATCATAGTTTTTAAAGTTGGCAGTGACGTGTGACAGTCTTCATAGCAGGTCTAAATGTAGCTTTCCCTAACTTAGACACCCATGACAAAAGGACAAGTTACTCTTACCCAATAACCAATGGTGGAAAAGATCTCCCTACCTAAGGATAGTGTGTTCCTTCAGATCCTCCAAGAAGCAGATGCCAAGAGGGGAATAAAAAAGTGATTATTTTATTAGGGGAAACACCCATGAGAGAGAATGGGGAAGGATCCAGAGAAGGCTGGGAAAGATGTCAGGGTATGATGTAAGTCTGACCCTGATTGAGTGAGAAAGGAAAGAAGGGTTGGGTAAAAGCATCCTAGATGGCCATGAAGTCAAATAAAGGTTCAGTCAGGCTTCCAGATGTTTCTGTAACCAAAATCAGCTGTCGGAGTAATACTATACGTCCTAGAAATGGGCTGCCTTAGTATCCGTGGTGCACTCAGTCACCAGCTGTGAGAAGCCTGTGGGACGTGGGCTGCAAGGGCAAACATGGTAATGGATACCGAAATGCAGCAGCTTGGTCAATTAAGTCCCCTGTAGTTGGAGTCTGCAAGGCACATTCTCACGGCCACCACAATCTACGCTTGTGTCCTGCAGATCCATCTCTCACCCAGGTTCAGGGAGCAGCTCTTCCATTGTTACTAATGACCCCTCTTCCTGAATGGAACTTCAGAAGAGGGAGGTAAATTGAGCTACAATCCCTATCATTGCATTTGATCTTGGGGACGTAACTGGTACTCATCCTCTCCTTTCACCACCACTCATTCTAATTCCCTTCACCTTTACCTATCACCTTGGCATTTATTTGTGTAAAAGCAGGCTTACTTCCTCCTGCTGATCTGGAATTGCCTCGTATGATGATTCCTCTTTTTATCTGCTGGCCACTGGGCATAAGGACTCCAAAGTGCCCTGGTAGCAGCCATAACTTGTAGTTCAACAGGAGTCGTGCTGTGCCCCCTTCAAGTGTACAACCCTCTAGGGACAAGGACTTCCAAACTTACAGATCTCAGATGTGTGGCAATAGGAAGCACAGTATTGGACTGATATGGAGGCCACTTTTGCTCCCACTTCTTGATTCCTGAACACAGGGATCTTTCCACTTGTGGACACAGCATCATGTAGAGACCTTTGATTTAGTTAAGTACACATATCTTACTGGATGCACCCTATCCCTTCAGGTGTTTCCTCCAACATGGTGCTTCAGTTGTGACTTTGGAAGGTTGATTCAGAGCTCTGTGAAGCTGGATGCCTCTGGATCATGCAGCATGTGATACAACCAATAGATCCCATGGTCATGGGCCTGCTCCCACACCCATAGTTAGATGTAATGCTGTGTAGGTTATACTGGGATTTAACCCTAGCTATCAACCTGGTATACAGGGAATGACATGTGGGTAGCTTCTAAAGGGGGAGTAAGGCACCTGTTCTCTTGAAGGGGAGAGGTTTCTGCAGCATCTTCTAGCCTTTGCTAGAGAAGAGTGGGCCACTTCTGTAACCTCAAAGTGTCCAGGGTGATTACAGAGGCAACATTCTTAAGGTCATTCATCTTGTTGTACCATGTGTACCATGTATCATGTGCACCATGATTCAGGATTCAGGTTACCCCAACTAGTGTCCTAACCTTCATGTAACAGACCTGCCATGGCCGAGCAGTCAAATAACTCTGCAGTCCTATAATTTTAGCAATTAATTCTTCAGGCCTCCCTCAACCGTATCTGCCCTTCCACTACAGGTAATAAAGGCCTTTTTGTAAACTAAGAAAGAGGCTCTTTAGAACTAACTGCGGGTTATCAGCCCTCAGGCCCTCTTCATTCTTCTGCGGGGTGTGGATACAGCTTAACAAAAATAAGTGACCTCAGCTTTCCCTGTAGGCATTGTTCCCCCCTTATTTTTACAAAAATCTATACTATTACCATCTCTTCTATGACATTCCCCTCCACTGGGACCTTTTCCCTAGTCACCTCTGGTGAAATCTTGAGCAATTGTTCTTCTACTTTGTGCCAGGGATTATCTCAACTCCGTCTACCAGCTAGGATGGTGTCCTCCTCACTTGCCAGGTGCCAGGTGAGCTAGGTTTATTTTTTACTCTTTGGAGTTAAAAAAATGTTTGAATTTTCCAACTCTACAAGTCTCCTAAATGTTTCTATTTCCTTTCACTTCTGCTTATAAATCATTTCTCTAAATCATCTTTTTCTTGCAATAGCTCATCAAACACAGCCAATAGCAACAAACATTGTTTCTACAATCTACTTTCAGATGGTGCTTCCTGGCAATCAAGTTAACTTCCTAGTTAATAGAATCAACATTTTACCAAATGCATCACTGACACGGTTCATGGATCCCAGTTTTTGAAACCAGTTTCCTCACCATCTATGAATGCCCAGCCCTCTAACTATTGCCATATGCTTTACAGGGTTTTAGTATCCTGATAAAGTAGCATCCCACCTCTGGTACCAATTTGTTTCAATTAACATTGGCTAGATTATACTGCATTAACACATTCACAGATTTCAGCTTAAAAACAGATGTTTTTCCTCATTGATACAAATATCCCCAGTGGAGCAGCTGGAGACTGTATTCCATACTGCACTCACTTTTACAACCCAGGCTGACGGAGTATCCACCGTCTGGATCACAACTAATGACCGAGGTAGAGGGAAAGAGAGCCGTTAAGGGTGTCATAGCATAAATTAAACGCTTCAGTCACAAGTGGCACTACTTCTGCTCACAACTAGTCACATGGTTCCAGTTATCTAAAGACATACAGGAAGTACAGAAGGCAGAGACTTAGAAATATTCAGAGAATATCACCAATAACTAGCACAGCACCAAAAGAATGACAGAGCAAAAAAAAAAAAAAAAAAAAGTTTCTGTAAGAATTCAAGGAAAATAGAAACTCTCTAAATTATGGTGGTCAGAACAGTTTTGTTTTGTTTTGTATTGTTTTCCTGAATATATGGAGCACTTTCATTATGTCCTAAAATAGAACTGGAAAGAATATTCAGGACAGTGAGACAACCCATACAAAGGAATGGATGGTTCCAAGCTTTATTATTGAGAAATGCTATGAGTTTACTAAATTCCATTTCATAGCTCTTTCTGGGCACATAAAAATGATATTTCCTTGATACTGACCGTTAGGTGGGGTCATGTAGCTATTTCTGGACAATTAAGTCTGATTCAGAGGAACACGTGTCTGTCTGAGGCTGAGGCAGTGAAAATATCCTGCATGATTCTCCAGTGTCTCCCGGTCCATGCTGTTGTGAATATGGAGACCTCTTGTTGAACTGTGGAACCGCAAGTTCTAAGTAGTTTTGATAATTGTTACTTCTTGTAGTACAACTTCACTGAAGCAGTCTTTGCCCTGAGAAGTATACTCCTTTTTTTTTTTCAATTATGCCCCTGAGATTTTGCAGTTGTGTGTTGCTGCCACATAGGTCCAGCCTAACCTAATTCGCAGGGAAAAAAAAGCTGTAGAAATAGGTTGGGACCAGATGTGGACACCCATGTATGCATCTTCTTAGATATTTTAATAGTTCTCTTTAGTTATTCAGATGTCATTTAAAATACTGGAGCCACAAGGTGAAATGAACAAAGTATATTTTGTTTTAGGACAAAATAAACGAACAATGTGTTGGTTGGTTTGGGAAAGGAAGAAACTAAAAGCAAAGAAACCAGTTCATGTATTACTGCATTGATTTCATGGAAAGGAAAAAAAAGATGCAAGAAATTTTGTATAGAAAAACACCAAAAGTTTGTGATTTAGTGGCTGTGAAGAACCAGGAATAGGGAAAAATTAAGATTATTCTGAGGTCTTGTGCAAGAATGATAAGAAGAACTATGGTAACTTTCTCAGAAGTAGGAATTTTGTGGGAGGAGACTATCTCAGTAAGTTCCATCTAGGTGATGCTAGGGTACAATCAAATGAAGATGTTCCCAAGTAGATAGAAATACAAAGCTGGAATTCAAGAAAGTCAGGCCAAAGAGATTTGGGGCATGGTTAAAGGTGAGTGAGGCACACATGATTAAAAAAAATGTTTGTATGAGTGAATCACTGGGTCAGAGGTTGAGGTTGTACATTTCAATAGATTGGCAAGGACCTGGAGTGGCCACTTGAAGTAAAAGAGATATAAAGGAAAATTGCAAATATGCATACCTGCAAAGGCTCTGTTGAAGCCTCCATTTATGGTGTGAAAGAAAAGCTTGCTTTTGTGAAAGAATTTCCAGCTCTGAGGCCAGGGAGGAAACGTACAGAGAGTGGAAGAGAGTTTGCGTGAACTGGTATAAATGTCAGTGCCAACGGCCAAGAAGTAAGAAGATTAGCGTGTTGGTGAGAAGAGTCCTGAGATAGCTCACTGTGGATTCGATTCAGTTGTGGCAGAATAGGCTGGCTAATAACTTGGGAGAGAAGGGAACATCAGGTATCTGAAGGCCATGGTGGAAGTGAAAAGACACCTTTACTAGCTTGAAGATCCTTTTGAACCACATAAAATGTTAGCTAAGCATGACAAGGGTCCTAGAGCATTGCCTCTGCTGATGGGGCAGGGGACAGGGAGAAGCTGATTTGTGTTTCACCATGTCTTGCATGGTCAAATCCAATTTTAGCAGGAAGGGCAATTTTGAACAAGTCACATAACTAACGACATTGTTTAAAAGAAACAAAGTGTGATCGCTGGGTTCAAACCTTTACTACATCCCTTTGTGCCTGTCACTTAACTCTTGATACCTCTGTTTTTGCATCTATAAACCTACCTCATAGGGCTCTTATGAGGATTAAATGAAATAATACATAAAGTGCTTAGCACAGTGTCTGGCACATAAACATTTTTAATTGATAGTTATTAACATTATGAGTAATTGTGGAGATGTAGTAATAACAGGAGTACTATTTTGGGGGTATCACAAATACATCTGTAAGACTTGAAAAATAGCCCCATAAATATTCACTGTTCCTTAATTTTTTTTAATCTTCCATGTCAGCAATGTATAAATAGGAATATTGATAACCTTAGTTAGAGAAGAAAGAGTTAGACACAAACGTGGTAAAATTTAAGGGCCACAAGGGGACACCCCATTGTCCTCACTCTTGGTGACGTCTGTATTTCCACCATTCAAGATTTATTGCTCCATTTAAAATCTTTTTCCTGACCCTATTAAAATGCAGATATCCTTGGAAGAAATGAAGCATTAAACTGTTAGCAATTATAAGTGAATTTCTCATATTCTATCAACAGCTTATCTATGAACTAAGGTAAAGAAATAAATTGAGAGCATGAGGTACTTTCTGAAGTAAGGCTTTGGCAGCCGAAAGGCAAACAACCTCTATTATGCATCTCAAAATTTTGTTGAGAGAGAAGATGGCGGAAGAGTAAGACGCGGAGATCACATTCCTTCCCACAGATACAGTAGAAATACACCTACACGTGGAAATGCTCCTACAGAACACCCACTGAACGCTGGCAGAAAACGTCTGACCTCCAAAAAGGCAAGAAACTCCCCCCGTACTTGGGTAGGGCAAAAGAAAAAAGAAATAACAGAGACAAAAGAATAGGGACGGCACCTGCACCAGTGGGAGGGAGCCGTGAAGGAGGAAAGGTTTCCACGCACTAGGAGCCCCTTCGCGGGCGGAGACTGCGGGGGGCGGAGGGGGGAAGCTTCAGAGCCACGGAGGAGAGCGCAGCCACAGAGGTGCGGAGGGCAAAGCGGAGAGGTTCCCGCACAGAGGCTCGGCGCCGAGCAGCACTCACCAGCCCGAGAGGCTTGTCTGCTTAGCCGCCGGGGCGGGCGGGGCTGGGAGCTGAGGCTCGGCTTCAGTCGGATCGCAGGGAGAGGACTGGGGCTGGCAGCGTGAACACAGCCTGAAGGGGTTAGCGCACCACAGCTAGCCCGGAAGAAGTCCGGGAAAAAGTCTGCAGCTGCCGAAGAGGCAAGAGACTTTTTCTTGCCTCTTTGTTTCGCTGCGCGCAAGGAGAGGGGATTCAGAGCGCCGCCTAAAGGAACTCCAGAGAAGGGCGCAAGCCACGGCGATCAGCGCGGACCCCAGAGACAGGCGTGAGACGCTGGGGCTGCTGCTGCCGCCTCCAAAAAGCCTGTGTGTGAGCACAGGTCACTCTCCACGCCTCCCCTCCCGGTGGCCTGTGCAGCCCGCCACTGCCAGGGTCCCGGGATCCAGGGACAACATCCCCGGGAGAACGCACTGCGCGCCTCGAGCTGGTGCAACGTCACGCCGGCCTCGGCCGCCGCAGGCTCGCCCCGCCTCCTCCGTACCGCTCCCTCCCCGCGGCCTGGGTGAGCCAGAGCCCCCGAAGCAGCTGCTCCTTTAACCCCGTCCTGTCTGGGCGGGGAACAGACGCCCCCAGGCGACCTACACGCAGAGGCGGGTCCAAATCCAAAGCTGAACCCCAGGAGCTGTGCGAACAGGGAAGAGAAGGGGAAATCTCTCCCAGCAGCCTCAGAAGCAGCGGATTAAAGCTCCACAAACAACGTGATGTGCCTGCATCTGTTGAATACCTGAATAGACAACGAATCAGCCCAAATTCAGGAGGGGGACTTCGGGAGCAGGAGATATTAATTTTTCCCCTTTTCCTTTTTTTTGTGAGTGTATATGTATATGCTTCTGGGTGAGATTTTGTCTGTATAGCTTTGCTTTACAATAGCTCTATTTTACTTCACTATATTATAGCCTCTTTCTTTCTTTCTTTCTATTTTTTCTCCCTTTTACTCTGAGCCGTGTGGACGAAAGGCTCTTGGTGCTCCAGCCAGGCATCAGGGCCGTGCCTCTGAGGTGGGAGAGCCAACTTCGGAACACTGGTCCACAAGAGACCTCCCAGCTCCACGTAATACCAAACGGCAAAAATCTCCCAGAGATCTCCATCTCAACATCAAGACCCAGCTTCACTCAACGACCAGCAAGCTACAGTGCTGGACATCCTATGCCAAACAACTAGCTAGACAGGAACACAACCCCATCCATTGGCAGAGAGGCTGCCTAAAATCATAATAAGGCCACAGACACCACAAAATACACCACCAGACGTGGACGTGCCCACCAGAAAGACAAGATCTAGCCTCATCCACCAGAACTCAGGCACTAGTTCCCTCCACCAGGAAGCCTACACAACCCACTGAACCAACCTTAGCCGCTGGGGACAGATACCAAAAACAACGGGAACTACGAACCTGCAGCCTGTGAAAAGGAGACCCCAAACACAGTAAGATAGGCAAAATGAGACGACAGAAAAACACACAGCAGATGAAGGAGCAGGCTCAAAACACACTGGACTTAACAAATGAAGAGGAAGTAGGTAGTCTACCTGAAAAAGAATTCAGAATAATGATAGTAAGGATGATCCAAAATCTTGGAAATAGAATAGACAAAATGCAAGAAACATTTAACAAGGATGTAGAAGAACTAAAGAGGAACCAAGCAATGATGAAAAACACAATAAATGAAATTAAAAATACTCTAGATGGGATCAATAGTAGAATAACTGAGGCAGAAGAAAGGATAAGTGACCTGGAAGATAAAATGGTGGAAATAACTACTACAGAGCAGGATAAAGAAAAAAGAATGAAAAGAACTGAGGACAGTCTCAGGGACCTCTGGGACAACATTAAACGTGCCAACATTAGAATTATAGGGGTACCAGAAGAAGAAGAGAAAAAGAAAGGGACTGAGAAAATTTTTGAAGAGATTATAGTGGAAAACTTCCCTAATATGGGAAAGGAAATAGTTAATCAAGTCCTGGAAGCACAGAGAGTCCCATACAGGATAAACCCAAGGAGGAACACGCCAAGACACATATTAATCAAACTGTCAAAAATTAAATATAAGGAAAACATATTAAAGGCAGCAAGGGAAAAAAAACAAATAACACACAAGGGAATCCCCATAAGGTTAACATCTGATCTCTCAGCAGAAACTCTGCAAGCCAGAAGGGAGTGGCAGGATATACTTAAAGTCATGAAGGAGAAAAACCTACAACCAAGATTACTCTACCCAGCAAGGATCTCATTCAGATTCGATGGAGAAATTAAAACCTTTACAGACAAGCAAAAGCTGAGAGAGTTCAGCACCACCAAACCAGCTTTACAACAAATGCTAAAGGAAATTCTCTAGGCAAGAAACACAAGAGAAGGAAAACACCTACAATAACAAACCCAATACATTTAAGAAAATGGGAATAGGAACATACATATCGATAATTACCTTGAATGTAAATGGATTAAATGCTCCCACCAAAAGACACAGGCTGGCTGAATGGATACAAAAACAAGACCCATACATATGCTGTCTACAAGAGACCCACTTCAAACCTAGGGACACATACAGACTGAAAGTGAGGGGATGGAAAAAGATATTCCATGCAAATGGAAATCAAAAGAAAGCTGGAGTAGCAATTCTCATATCAGACAAAATAGACTTTAAAATAAAGACTATTACAAGAGACAAAGAAGGACACTATATAATGATCAAGGGATCGATCCAAGAGGAAGGTATAACAATTGTAAATATTTATGCACCCAACATAGGAGCACCTCAATACATAAGGCAAATACTAACAGCCATGAAAGGGGAAATTGACAGCAACACAATCATAGTAGGGGACTTTAACACCCCACTTTCACCAATGGACAGATCATCCAAAATGAGAATAAATAAGGAAACACAAGCTTTAAATGATACATTAAACAATATGGACTTAATTGATATTTATAGGACATTCCACCCCAAAACAACAGAATACACATTTTTCTCAAGTGCTCATGGAACATTCTCCAGGATAGATCATATCTTGGGTCACAAATCAAGCCTTGGTAAATTTAAGAAAATTGAAATCGTATCAAGTATCTTTTCCGACCACAACGCTATGAGACTAGATATCAATTACAGGAAAAGATCTGTAAAAAATACAAACACATGGAGGCTACACAATACATTACTTAATAACGAAGTGATTACTGAAGAAATCAAAGGGGAAATCAAAAAATACCTAGAAACAAATGACAATGGAGACACGACGACCCAAAACCTATGGGACACAGCAAAAGCAGTGCTAAGAGGGAAGTTTATAGCAATACAAGCCTACCTCAAGAAACAGGAAACATCTCGAATAAACAACCTAACCTTGCACCTAAAGCAATTAGAGAAAGAAGAACAAAAAAACCCCAAAGCCAGCAGAAGGAAAGAAATTATAAAGATCAGGTCAGAAATAAATGAAAAAGAAATGAAGGAAACAATAGCAAAAATCAATGAAACTAAAAGCTGGTTCTTTGAGAAGATAAACAAAATTGATAAACCATTAGCCAGACTCATCAAGAGAAAAAGGGAGAAGACTCAGATCAATAGAATTAGAAATGAAAAAGGAGAAGTAACCACTGACACTGCAGAAATACAAAAGATCATGAGAGATTACTACAAGCAACTCTATGCCAATAAAATGGACAACCTGGAAGAAATGGACAGATTCTTAGAAATGCACAAACTGCCGAGACTGAACCAGGAAGAAATAGAAAATATGAACAGACCAATCACAAGCACTGAAATTGAAACTGTGATTAAAAACCTTCCAACAAACAAAAGCCCAGGACCAGATGGCTTCACAGGCGAATTCTATCAAACATTTAGAGAAGAGCTAACACCTATCCTTCTCAAACTCTTCCAAAATATTGCAGAGGGAGGAACACTCCCAAACTCATTCTACGAGGCCACCATCACCCTGATACCAAAACCAGACAAAGATGTCACAAAGAAAGAAAACTACAGGCCAATATCACTGATGAACATAGATGCAAAAATCCTCAACAAAATACTAGCAAACAGAATCCAACAGCACATTAAAAGGATCATACACCATGATCAAGTGGGGTTTATCCCAGGAATGCAAGGATTCTTCAATATACGCAAATCAATCAATGTGATACACCATATTAACAAATTGAAGGAGAAAAACCATATGATCATCTCAATAGATGCAGAGAAAGCTTTTGACAAAATTCAACACCCATTTATGATAAAAGCCCTGCAGAAAGTAGGCATAGAGGGAACTTTCCTCAACATAATAAAGGCCATATATGACAAACCCACAGCCAACATTGTCCTCAATGGTGAAAAACTGAAACCATTTCCACTAAGATCAGGAACAAGACAAGGTTGCCCACTCTCACCACTATTATTCAACATAGTTCTGGAAGTCCTAGCCACAGCAATCAGAGAAGACAAAGAAATAAAAGGAATCCAAATCGGAAATGAAGAAGTAAAGCTGTCACTATTTGCAGATGACATGATACTATACATAGAGAATCCTAAAGATGCTACCAGAAAACTCCTAGAGCTAATCAATGAATTTGGTAAAGTAGCAGGATACAAAATTAATGCACAGAAATCTCTTGCATTTCTATACACTAATGACGAAAAATCTGAAAGTGAAATTAAGAAAACACTCCCATTTACCATTGCAACAAAAAGAATAAAATATCTAGGAATAAACCTACCTAAGGAGACAAAAGACCTGTATGCAGAAAATTATAAGACACTGATGAAAGAAATTAAAGATGATACAAATAGATGGAGAGATATACCATGTTCCTGGATTGGAAGAATCAATATTGTGAAAATGTCTCTACTACCCAAAGCAATCTACAGATTCAATGCAATCCCTATCAAACTACCACTGGCATTTTTCACAGAACTAGAACAAAAAATTTCACAATTTGTATGGAAACACAAAAGACCCCGAATAGCCAAAGCAATCTTGAGAACGAAAAATGGAGCTGGGGGAATCAGGCTCCCTGACTTCAGACTATATTACAAAGCTTCAGTAATCAAGACAGTTTGGTATTGGCACAAAAACAGAAATATAGATCAATGGAACAGGATAGAAAGCCCAGAGATAAACCCACACACATATGGTCACCTTATCTTTGATAAAGGAGGCAAGCATATACAGTGGAGAAAAGACAGCCTCTTCAATAAGTGGTGCTGGGAAAATTGGACAGGAACATGTAAAAGTATGAAATTAGAACACTCCCTGACACCATGCACAAAAATAAACTCAAAATGGATTAAAGACCTAAGTGTAAGGGCAGACACTATCAAACTCTTAGAGGAAAACATAGGCAGAACACTCTATGACATACATCACAGCAAGATTCTTTTTGACCCAGCTCCCAGAGAAATGGAAATAAGAACACAAATAAACAAATGGGACCTAATGAAACTGAAAAGCTTTTGCACAGCAAAGGAAACCATAAACAAGACCAAAAGACAACCCTCAGAATGGGAGAAAATATTTGCAAATGAAGCAACTGACAAAGGATTAATCTCCAAGATTTATAAGCAGCTCATGCAGCTCAATAACAAAAAAACGAACAACCCAATCCAAAAATGGGCAGAAGATCTAAATAGACATTTCTCCAAAGAAGATATACAGATGGCCTACAGACACATGAAAGAATGCTCAACATCATTAATCATTAGAGAAATGCAAATCAAAACTACAATGAGATATCATCTCACACCGGTCAGAATGGCCATCATCAAAAAATCTAGAAACAATAAATGCTGGAGAGGGTGTGGAGGAAAGGGAACACTCTTGCACTGTTGGTGGGAATGTAAATTGATACAGCCACTATGGAGAACAGTATGGAGGTTCCTTAAAAAACTACAAATAGAACTACCATACGACCCAGCAATCCCACTACTGGGCATATACCCTGAGAAAACCATAGGTCAAAAAGAGTCATGTACCAAAATGTTCATTGCAGCTCTATTTACAATAGCCAGGACATGGAAGCAACCTAAATGTCCATCGACAGATGAATGGATAAAGAAGATGTGGCACATATATACAATGGAATATTACTCAGCCATAAAAAGAAATGAAATGGAGGTATTTGTAATGAGGTGGATGGAGTTAGAGTCTGTCATACAGAGTGAAGTAAGTCAGAAAGAGAAAAACAAATACAGTATGCTAACACATATATATGGAATCTAAGGGAAAAAAAAAAAAAAGCCATGAAGAACCTAGTGGCAAGACGGGAATAAAGACACAGACCTACTAGAGAATGGACTTGAGGATATGGGGAGGGGGTGGGGTGAGATGTGACAGGGTAAGAGAGTGTCATGGACATATATACACTACCAAATGTAAAATAGATAACTAGTGGGAAGCAGCCGCATAGCACAGGGAGATCAGCTCGGTGCTTTGTGACCACCTAGAGGGGTGGGATGGGGAGAGTGGGAGGGAGGGAGATGCAAGAGGGAAGAGAAATGGGAACATATTGTATATGTATAACAGATTCACTTTGTTATAAAGCAGATGCTAACACACTAAAAAAAAAAAAAATTTTGTTGAAAGGAAATGTAAAAAGAACTTCAAGTATATCTTCAAATCATGGAAGAATAGAACATTCTGATAGTGAAAGCCAAATTTATTAGTTTGTAGTCACAAAACCTGTTATCAAGGATTACAGACATATCAACAGTTAGCTTCAAGTGACGAAGAAATAAGACAAGTATGTATATATAAGAAAATTGAGATAGCGTAGAAGGAAAAACTGACAAATTCTGTTGGAGGGGGCTTGATAGGAGGACTACAGGGGAAGATCCATTGTTTACAGGAAGAGCGATGTTCAAAAAATGAGTAAGTGTTCACCTGAAAGATAAGAAGGGAGGGGACATTCCAGATGGATGTGACAACAGATGTAGAGGTACAGAGGAAGACCAGGATACTGTGCTCAGGAACAGAAGCCAATGCATTCACTGCTGTCATGTGGCTGGAGGAGAAGGAAGCTACAAGTGACTTCCTGTGGCAGTCGGTGGCAACAGGGAAGAACCAGGCCACACGAAGCAGTTTGAAGCTGATGGGAAACTATTAAAAGTTTTCAAATAAGTGACCATGTAAATAAATGTGTGTTTCTGAAAGCTATCTTGGTTGTCGTTGGGAAGCAGAGATTTGTAACCTGGGATGCATGAATGCCTTAAGGTCCCTAGGTGGCATTCTAGTGTCTGGAGTCACTCTGACATAACCTACAAAGTTCTGTGTGTTGTGCAATTGCTTACTTCTGAGAGAGAGACCACGTTCTGGCTGCTGTGACAAAAGACTACAGATTGGGGGCTTAAAGAACAGAAATTTATCTTCTCCTGGTTCTAGGGGCTAGAAGTCCATGATCAAGGTGCCGGCAAAGTTGGTTTCTGGTGAGGACTCTGTTCGTTGTTTGCAAAGCCACCTTCTCGCTCTGTCCTCACATGGCATTTCCTCCATGAGCGCACATGGAGGGAGAGGGAGCTGGAGCAGAGCAAGTCCTTTCGTGTGTCTTCTTCTAAGGACATTAATCCTATTGGGTCAGGGCCCCACCCTTATGGACCTCTTTTAACCTTATTTACTTTCTTAGAGGTTCCCTCTCCACATGCAGCCACACTGGGGGTTAGGGATTTAATATATGAACTTGGGGGGTGGGGGGCACAACCCATCCATAACAGACCATAATTTTGATCAGATTTTCAATGAGACCCAAACCCAAGAAAGTTTAACAATCGTGGCTGTGAAAGCTAATTAAGAACTGGAAGCAGACAGTTAGAAAGTTAAGGGGATTCATAAAAAGAACAGACCTAAAAAATATATAGTATTGGGGAATTCCCTGGCGGTCCAGTGGTTAGGACTCCGCGTTTCCACTTCAGGGGGTGGGTTCGATCCCTGGTCGGAGAACTAAGATCCTGCAAGCCGCGCGTTGCTGCCAAAATAAAGAAAAAAAAATATATAGTACTAAGACAGTAACAGGTTAAATGGTGTTGAAATATGAGAGGTGAGGCAGTTACTACTGTTGGCCACCCAATATCTATTCTCTGGTCTTTCTTACTTTAGTGGATTGGAAAAAAAATGGACCTCTCACATGCACTTCAAACTCATTATTTCCAAAATGCTTCTAAGTTATCTTCTTCCCAAACTTGCTTTTCCTTTTGCATTAATTAATGGAACCATTGTTCACCCAGTTGCCTAAGCCAGCAACATAAGGACCATTAGTGACTCCACCTTTTTCATTACCTTGAGTTAGTATGTCAGTTCATCTGCTCCAGTGGATTAAAATAAGGGTTTTGTTTTTCTCACATAACAAAAAGTCTGAAGGTAAGTAGTTCCCACTTGGGAAGGCAGCTAAACAACACCTTCAAGCCTCCAGCTCTTTCTGTCTTCCTATCCCCATACCCTCAGTGTGGGACTCTCATCCTCCTGGTTGCAATATACTTCCTTCATTTTATCTGCGTTCCAGATTCTACTTCCTGATGGAAGCATGGCACAGTCACAATGCTTATAAGGGTGGAAGGAACTTTTTTTTTTTAGTGGATTGGAAAAAAAAAATGGAAGAAGATAACTTAGGAGAGTTTTGGAAATATCGAGTCTGAAGAGCATGTGAGAAATCTAAGAGGTACTATTTAGAAGGTAGTTGGAACACCAAAGCTGCTATAGTACTGATACTTAGGAGAAAGATCTGATTCTGATTATAATTTGAAGACTCAACAGCCAATTTTGCGATAGGGACAATTGTTAGAGTGCCTGGCATTGCCCAGGAAGAGTGTACTGAGTGAATGAGAAGACAAGAAGGCTAAGGGGAAAATCTTAGGAAATACCAATTGTTACAGGATGGTTGGAGCCAAGTGGTAAGAAATACAGATAAAAGAATGTTTAAGAGGGTTAGACATAGACTCTGGTGAACTTAATATGAGGACTGACCATGTCCTTACTGGATTATCAACCAGGAGTCGGTAGTAAGTAAGGCCCTTCCAAAGAGCAGAGTCTGTAGAATGGAACCAGTGAAAGCCAGATTGTGATGCATAGAGGAGTGAATGGAAGGGGTTGATAATGAGACCATAAGTTACTTTGGCTAGTGATTCTTGGCTGCAAAGGACAAAAAATAAGGTAACTCTGTCCCGAAGGGGACAGAGTAGAGAGAGCAAATTCAGTTTCTTAAAAAAAATTTTTTTTTTTACTTTGTTAGTAAGATTTGAACATATTTATAGCCTGCAGGGAAGAAGCCATTGGTGAGAGAGAGTTTGAAAATTTAAGAAAAAGAAATACTTGATAGAACAAGGCCAGGCCTAGGCAGGAAGGGATGGGATCAAGAACACAGGTGGAGGGATTAATCTTAAACAGGAATTGAATCTCTTCTTCCTGTGAGAGCATCAACATTTCTTCCTGAGAAGGGGAAGGTGCACTTAGATCTACCTGGATACATGGGAGAGATACAAAGGGCCTGACAGCTGTAGTCTCCAGCTTTTATCTGATGTCTGATCTTGACTGGAGGTATATAAGAGATCAGGAAGGCAGAGCTGGTGACTTGACTTGCGAGTATTAAACCATGGCAGGAATCCCAAGCTAGCTGCTGTCAGTTTATGAAAGTATACACTACTCTTAAATTCATGTCTACATAATAGAGTGCTACTTAATAAACATTTCAAATGTTGTGGGTTAAAAAAAACAAACAAAAGTCACCGTGGGTCAAAGACTGATCATTCACTTATAGTTTCTAAAATTATCAATATGCTTTCAGAAGAGAAAGCTTGTTCTCATGATATAGTGTTATGGAGAGAATGTGAATACATTTAATGGTGATGATTTAAGATTCATGACTCTTGAACTAGCTCATATTAGTAAAGTAGCTATTCTGAAAACAGGAGAGTATTTTGCATAATTAAAGAGGAGAAAAATATGTTCAGAATGTATATACATTTTGTTTAGGAAGCATGTTTTTCTTTTAATTTGGATATCTGATACTTTGCCTATCAAATTTAAATATTCAAACAAATGTTTCTTTCGGACGTATCTTATATCTATTTTATCTCATAACATGAATTGCAGTGGCCTCTTTTTGTTTCTTTTCTCTATGGGAGGCAAGATGACATGGAAGATGCCAGCCTTGACTCTGGAACCAGGTCAGCTCTGAACTTACCAGCTTCACAATTCTGATATTCATCTTCCTCATCTATAAAATGGTATTAATAATACAAATCTTTTAGGGTTGTTGTAAGTACTCAATGTGTTCACTGATTTAAAGCCCATAAAACAGTGCATAGCATAGTGTAAGCATTCCAAAAAGTCAGCTGTCATTAAAATATGGTGATGATATCTCATGACTATTTCATACAGCAAACCTTCTACATATGCTCAATACTTTATAATGTGAACCTCAAGGAAATGTAGTTTAAGTTGCCATAACCAACTGGATTTTATGGATTTTATCAGAAAACCTACCTGTTTTCTGATATTTGATGAAGTTAACTTTTGAAGGAGTATAATACTTATAACACAGCATCAAAAGCAAGTGTATAATTAACTCCATCTTTTTTTCTCTCTCTTTTTTCTTCCTTCCTTTCTCCCTTTATTTATTCCTTTCTTTTCTCTCTCTCTTTCATGGTGTCTTGCAAAATGGAGGATGGCTTTTTGTGGATTTTTTATTTTAAGAGTCCAAATAGAAATGGAATACTTATTAGTTTCTTTTTGAATTTTAAAAAATTTGAATATCAACTAGATGCAAAACTGATGAGTTTAACTCAAAAGAAGACAAACAGCATAAGTTCTATGTGGAGAGGGTATGCAGAAAAAAATGAGTATAATCATAAATTGATTATCTCAGCAAAGATCAGTAACCTTAATGATTACTAAAAACAAAAGGAAATGGAATGCAATTGAGCGATTATTTTATAGAGTCCCTAACACAATTGTTTTCTTCCTTCCCTTTAAGTTTTAAAGTTATATTTTCTTTTTCACTTCTTAGACTTGTCTTGGTTTAAAAATAAGAAAACAGCTAGAAACTCAGTCTTTTACGGATGTCTAGAATTAGCATTTTCTCTTATGCCCGCTAGATGGCAGGTAGAGGATTCAGAATACCTTTCAGAAGCTGTGCGTCAGCTGTTATTTGCAGCACTAGATGAGAAAACCGATTTAGTTCAAAGTAGGACATTTTAGAAATGAGTTTCTTTTTCTTTCACCCCCCTCAATCTCCTACACAGTCTTAAAAAACAAAAAGGACTGGTAAAACTGGTAAAAGCATATAGTTTCTAATAAGGCTTTTATGTTTTTATCTACAGTTAGAGTAGAACAACAGAATGCTTGTGAATTTATTTTACTGAAAAACTGTAAAACTAAAATTCAGCAACAAATCTGTATTTGACTAGCTATGTAGTTTCACAAAAACGTTTATGAATTTTTCTTTCTCTTTTGGGCACATACAATCTAAAATGGTGTGTTTTCTCTGAATAATCTAAATCCTTTTATTTTCTTACTGTGGAAGGTTCTGTGGATCTCTGTTATGCAAGGGGCAGCTGGAGATTACATTATAACTTGGTAATCGATTTCCTTTTTTTTTCTTCTTCTTTCTATCATCTTTATGATAGGAGAGAGTAGGGAAGTAGAGAACTTTAAAAAGATTCTTTTCCCTTTTTTCTCCACAGCTTTGATAGGAATATTGTTTTTCCTGGTTTGAAATGACATAGAAAGAATAGAATTTTCTGGTTTGAATGCATGCCTTTCCATTGAGGAACCAAGGCCCTGGAAATGTAAAGGGCCAATCTTTGTTACAGAGGGGTTCATTGCAGAGAAGGGTGTGTTCTGCAAAGACAAACAGGTCCCACAGATAGTTGCCAAGGGCACCAAATACATCTTTGCATTACACCCTGAACTAGCATGTTCATATCACCTCTTTTTTTATTGCATGCACCATAAATGACTGTAAAAGTTTGCAAATCATGCAGAGACCTTGGCAATCAATACTTCAGCAGGAAATCTACAAAGACAGGAGGTGGGGAAAAGAGATCCAGCCTAGCAGTTCGCTTTTTTGGCCACAGGAACCATATGCTGACATTGAGAATTAGTGAATGTTCAATTGTGACAGTGTCTCAGCCAGAAGTGTAATATCTGCAGAGCAGTTTATAATTAGACACTTAATCGGAAATCTTGGTTTTACATTTATAATAACAGATAGTGGGGACATTCCTGTGGCCTTATTTACATGGGCTTACTCTGGATGCTCCTGATCTGTGACTTGGGCATAAATGAAAGACTAATTTTTATCTGGGTCAGTGTGAGGCCCAGCAGGGTGCCTAGTTGCGGAGGCCTTGCGTGCAGCTTTTCGCAAGCGTTTTTCAGCGCCTGACTCCCAAAAAGAGCCGTGCAAGGATCTGGACATTGCTTTTTAGGATCCACACGGTGTTGGTGGGTGATGCTGCTGGACAGACACTAATCAGACCCTCCTCCGTATTCAATCTGCCTGTTCTGCGGATTTTTTTGGTGGGGGTGGGGTGTTGTTTTACCACTTTAAATTCAAGGCATTAAAGGTGGGTGCCCCGTGAAAAGTCCGACAAATCAAATAACAGACGAGGGTACCAAACCCCCGGATTTGGAGACAAAATCCGCTCCTGCTCCAGGCCGGAGGGACAGACCTCCTTGAAGCTACCGCGCAGGGTCGGAGGAGATGAAACGGCTCAGCATCCCCTTTCCCAGCGGCGGGAGCCTCGCAGCTTTAAAGCTTCGGCAATGCCTCGCTCTGGGCTGCGCTAGGGAGCCAAAGGACCGTGCTTTCTCCGAGAGAGATGAGGGCTGCAAGGTAGTGAGCGGCGGCAGGAGAAAAAGCCCGAGGCCCTACACCGGAGGACGGGACGGCTTTAGGCTCTTCCCCTCACCCCACCCCTCTCTGGCCGGGCCCTTCCGCCATCCCAGTCCCAAGGACCGGAATCCCGGCCTTCGCTTCTGATGCAAAAAAACAGTCTCTGGAGACCAAGGAGTTTTTGAAACTATGACGGAGGCTGCTTTACCCGCTGATTTCGCCCCCGGGGTCAAACAGCCCTAAAGGTTGAGTTGGTAGATGCGCTTAGCGCAACTCCAGACTTTTAATTTCACCTGAGTCCCCGTGGCCGCTTTCCGCCCGCGGTCCTTTACATGTGAGTGGCTTAGAAGGGGTCACTGAGCTTTGCCCAAATCCAGAATGGACCGGCAGGTGGAAAACCGTACGAGTTTTTTATTTTTCCTTTTATTTTTCCCCCCTGCGTGTAAAGCGTGCGTGAGGGCGGGCGGTCATCCCCACTGATTGCGCCCGCCCGGGCGGTGGCCGGCTCCAGTGTGGGTGCGACGACTGTCACACCAGGTCAGCAGAGGTGGAGCGCGCCTGGGCAGGAAGCGGACACCTCCCGTTCGCGTCCTGTGAAGGTTTATGTACAGACGAAGGGCGTGGAGTTGCGCTCGGAAACAGGGTCTCTGGGTGCTGAAATCTGCAAGACCTTTTCCCTCGAGGTTCCGCGCGCCTGCCAGCGCCCTGCCCACCTCGCGCGCGCTCTGCCAGAGGCCACTGATTTTCATTAATAGCATCAGAAGCGCTCCTGGGAAAACCCGGAGTTTTTATCCAGACGGTCTGGTGGTATTGGAAAGAAAAAACAAAACAAAACAAAACATGGTGTAAAAAAGATGATCAAAGCAGAAAGGAAAAGACGAGGCTAAACGAGACATTTAACAGGAAAGTGAAATAAAAGGTTTTCGGACGCCACTTTTCAGGGTTTAATTTCGGGTTAAAAGCGCAGATGTGACATAAATACATATACGTATAATTTCCCCCTAAACACTAACTATTGAAACAGAACTTTGTATCTTCTGAGAACCTCTCCCTAAAAAATCATCCCGATCTCTTCCTTCTCTTTGTGTGGTTCTGCCCCCCTCCCCCCCGCCCCCCCCCCTCCGCAATGCGTCAGGGGACAACTCTCCATAAGCACATTTTTCATTTTCAGCATCATAAACCCATACCATGAAGAATCGTAATAAATTAGTTTCAGGAACAATGTAAGTGATGCTCTAAAGCATCAATCGGCATTGGCTGATTTAGTAAAAAATTGCCAAACCCGGAGCTGAGCCAACTCCTCATACTTTCCTTTAGCTCTAAGTCACTTATTTATTTAGTTAGTTACCTGAAACGACTGCCTGCTTGCTGCGAACGCGGGAGGACTGGTAGTGTGACATCCACTCTTAGAGATTTTTCTCAATTGAACAAATGCAATGCTTCCTTTAGATAATAACTAAGTCTTAACAGGGTTTATACCTCCTTGAATGTACTGTCATTCCCCTTATCATTAGTCAGAATCCTTGTGGCAATAAAATTCTCTGGCAAAGGTTCTACGTATTGTGTCAAAATAATTTTGAACACAGAATATGTGATCACTTTCGGGTAGATCAGCGATTCTACCACACATCGATGACCAACTGATCATCCAAAACCGAACCCACTGCCATCGCGAATTGTTAGCAGTGAAATAAACTGAGACTATTAAACTAAAATATGGTTTCTCTGCTGGGAACAACAGATGTCAAGTGGCATTAAAGCTTCCGTGAATGGGGATGGACAATTTCTGACTTCAGACTTTTCAGCGTTTTATGGGAACTGTATATTTTGGCAAGTAATAAGACAACCTTCACCATCCAAGTATCTGGAAATATTTTAAAAGAGAATGTCAATAGGTGATCTTTAAACAACACACCTGTGAAAGATTTGCATAATAAATACAACCCGTTAATTGTTACTCTTCTGCCTCAGCTGTCTGTGGAGGGTTTCCTGGAGCTGACGTGGACAGAGGCCGCTTTCGTGACATGGTTTGCAGACCACGTGGGCAATGAGGACCCAAAGAATGTGTTTTGCTCAAGAAGGTCGATTTAAAGAAAATAGTATCTGATCTCTCCCTTTTGTTCTGATTTCTAAAACAACCAACTACTTGTTTTTAAGACAGCCTTTCAGCAAGAGATTCAGAAGGAGGAACCTGAGAAAGTTTAGTAAACCCTATCTAAAAAGAAAAAGAAAAAATACCCAGCCCTTTGATCTCCCTGGCATTTTTATTACAGTCTTAAAATAACCGCCACCCCCCTGGTCGGAAAAGAAAAACCTTACGGGGGCTTCCCTGGTGGCGCAGTGGTTGAGAATCCGCCTGCCAGTGCAGGGAACACGGGTTCGATTCCTGGTCCGGGAAGATCCCACATGCCGCGCAGCAACTAAGCTCCTGCTGCCACAACTACTGAGCCTGTGCTCTAGAGCCCGTGAGCCACAACTACTGAGACCACATGCTGCAACTACTGAAGCCCACGCGCCTAGAGCCCGTGCTCTGCAGCAAGAGAAGCCACCGCAATGAGAAGCCCGCGCACTGCAATGAAGAGTAGCCCCCGCTTGCCGCAATTAGAGAAAGCCCGCGCGCAGCAACACAGACCCAACACAGCCAAAATAAATAAATAAAATAAACAAATAAATTTAAAAAAAAAAAAAAAAAAAAAAGAAAAACCTTACGGATTAAGCAACTATTTATCTCATGAGGATAATTACTTGTTTGACGAGAAGTCATTCATTCCTGAAACCACGAAGTTAAACTGTTGAGATGTTTTTAAAAGCCACAGCTTCTGGCTATATTGCTTGGCTAACAAAAGCCTGATCCAGATGACCAGCGCATCTCAGATGGGTCTGAGCATCATTTCTCAAAGTCTAAAGTTTGTGACGGCTCCCAGGCTATGGGAGGGAGAAAGGAAGCTTTCCATCAGATACATATGTAAAGAGGTACTGACTGAAGCCACAGGTGGCTGGGTTGGCTGGGAATGAAAAACTGGTCTCCCTCTACTTCCCGGAACTCTAGCAGCGCAAGGTGGTCACAAGCCTTAGGGCAGAAGTTAACCCCAGCGGCCCAAGGTGCGGTTTAATGAAATGGTTGCGGCTTCCCCTAGTGGTGTGGCCGCAGTGCTGTCCCTAGGAACCTATTTAATTCCCTTTAATAATACTTCCGGCTCTTTTCTGGACCTCATTGGCTCGGAATTATATCTGCATTCTCGGGTCAGAAGGCTTCTCCGCGCTGCCGCTTTTCCAAACGCGCTGGCCGAGGGCTGACACCGCCCTAGGCGAGGCGTGAGCCGGGGCGGGGAGGAGGACGGGGCCCGCGTCGCGGGGGCCGCGTTTGGCCTCAGGCCGCGGGCGCGGAAGCTGGCTGGGGGCCCTCCAGGTGCGGGAGGCGCGCGCGCGCACGAGGGAAGCCGGCTCGAAGGGTCAAGCCGCCCGGCGCCTCGCCCTGATGGTGGAAATTTAGGCATGCGGCGTGTGGCAGTTCCCGCCTGGCGGCCTCCGGGAGGCCCCGGAAAGCCGCTACGGTCCACGCAGCCTGGGCTCTGGGACTTGCTGGCGCGCCCGCCGGTCGCCCTGGGGCCTTGGGAACAGGGAAATGAGCGCGCCGAGGCGGTGGCGGCCCTCGCTGCTTTCAGTTTTCATTGAGACTGCTGGTTACTGTTTAACATCCCCACCCACGTTTCAGTTTGTTTAGTAAATCGACCGGACTGTGAGAGTCAGGCCGCTGCTTTGTCGCCATTGAGCAAAGCTAATATTCTCCCAGCATATGGTCTAGAGTCTTTGCTAGAGATCGGGAAAAAACAAACAAACAAACAAACAACAACCAAATCCTTAAGCCTCTTCTCCCAGATCACCCCGCCCACCCCTACCTCCCACCTCCGCGCTTTCAACCTACTTCCCAGGCTGGGAAAAGTGCTGCACAGAACCCCGCTGCTGGGCCGGGTGGGGGGAACCTGCCGCCGGGAGATGCGGCGGCTGCCGAGCCGCTGACTGCGACGCAGGAGCTCCGGGAGCGGCTCCGCGCAGGTAAGTTTCTCGGCCCGAGCCCCGCGACCCGGGGCTGAGCCGGAGTGCGCCGTCCCCGGCCGGTGTTGGGCAGGAGGAGGCTTGGTGCCCCTCAGGCGGCTGAAGGAGGGACGCCCGCCCCGGGAGGGGCTGAGCCTTAGGACCCCTAGGCCGGACGAGCTGGAAAGGAGATACCCCGAGGCCTCCCACGGCCGGAGGTGGAGGGAGGAGGAAAGGGCCGGAGGAGAGGCAGCGGGGGGCAAGCGCAAGCCATTCACCCAGGAAAAGTAAAACAAAAGTTGCATTTGTTTGGCAGAGAAAGTTTTGGTGTCTGTCGGCGGGTCACGTGGTTGCCAGGTCTCTGGGGGCTTCGGTGGAGTTTCTTTTCTTGTGTGTGGCCTGGGGCCAGGCTAGGGCTTTGGGATATCTATGGACCGCGGAGGTTTGTAGGGAGGTGCTTGGTCCTGAAGCATCACCCCAAGGCCTTTGCTCCGGTCTCAGTTTATGCCTCTTCTCCCTTAGACGCATTTGGAGAGTGGGCACCTTCCGATGCTGCTGCTGGGGGGATTTTGTGAAATATATACGTGTACGTCTGCCTGTCTATACTTACATGGACATAAGTATATATAATTCTATTTAAGTCACTTTGGCTTCCTTTGGGAAGAACTGTCCTTCGGAAGCTTGTTTAAACAATGTGCCAGTTAAGCAATAATCACTCCCTGTCTAACGGGATTAACCCAGCACGTGATAAGATCTTTGAATTGAATATAATGGGCTTCATACCTGATGTGCTGTGCTTCTAAGACTTGCTCAAAACAGAGTCAAAGGACCCCTCTCCAACAAGCAAACAGTCTTCAGTCAGCTTTCATTTGAGGTCAAGGGCTAGAGAATGCAGACTACAGAGGCTGTACACTTAATGGGATGTCCTGAAAGCTAAACACCTCATGAAGAGTAACATTTCCTGCTTTTGTTTTGTTACTTTCTCCCTCCTTTCCGTTCTTTTTACATGTATCTTCTCTCTCGTCATCGTTACAATATTCTTCCCTTCCAGCTCTCACCACTTTTTTCTTATTTATTTATTTATTTTTGGCTGTGTTGGGTCTTCGGTTCGTGCGAGGCCTTTCTCCAGTTGCGGCAAGCGGGGGCCGCTCTTCATCGCGGTGCGCGTGCCGCGCCTCTCACTATCGCGGCCTCTCTTGTTGCGGAGCACAGGCTCCAGACGCGCAGGCTCAGTAGTTGTGGCTCACGGGCCCAGCTGCTTCGTGGCATGTGGGATCTTCCCAGACCAGGGCTCGAACCCGTGTCCCCTGCATTAGCAGGCAGATTCCCAACCACTGCGCCACCAGGGAAGCCCCAACCACTTTTTTCTTAATAACCTTGTTATCCCCACACTTCCCCCTGTTTTCATCTTTTGTGTACTCTGCTATCAGTCAGGTCACGTGATCTGTTTATTGTGAGTTTGAAGTCAGTGACCTAGCAGGATTGGGCTTTTCTCTGGTACCAACTGGGGGAGGAGGTGGAGGAAAGCAAGGTGGCCAGTGGTGGTAAACTACTTATTTTTCACTTTTCAAAGTGGAATGGAGGTTGAGAGCTGTTTGTTCTCTTCTTCCCATTCCTCCTAAGCTCCATTTATAGGCCTACAAATAGGGAATATTTCTCAACATGCTTTATGAAGGTAGTACAACTTTTTAACGAGAGTGTGTCTCTTAAGATCTCATGAGCATTTTATTCTGCAGTTGTGATTACAAGCATATGGGACAGTGGAAATTAATTTTGGGGATTGCTAAGATTTATTTTTAATACCTGCATGCAAATAATAACTTTATTTGAGTTCCCCGTTTCTTTTGAAAATTCTTGTTATTTTTATGAATTCTAAAAGTACTACTTGCTTATAAAACAACATGAAAATTATAGTAAAGTATAAAGTGAACCCCCTTTCCTATTCCACTCCATATGTGTAACTACCATTGATGGTTGGAGTTGTGTGCTTTCATGGGTATAACCACAGGAATTTTTCTTTCATTATTTCAAAAAAAATGGCTGAGCCTGCGCGTCTGGAGCCTGTGCCCCGCAGCGGGGGGGGGCCGCGATAGTGAAAGGCCCGCGCACCGCGATGAAGAGCGGTCCCCGCACCGCGATGAAGAGTGGCCCCCACTTGCCGTAGCCGGAGAAAGCCCTCGCACGAACCGAAGACCCAACACAGCCAAAAAATAAATAAATAAATAAATAAATAAAGTAGCTATAAAATGTGGATGCTGTGTTACAAAAAAAAAAAAAAAAAAATGGATAATGGTTCATATACCAGTATTCTGAAATTTATTTTTAATTTAATATTTCTCAAATATGTCTCTGTCCGTATATGAAGATTCTGTTTTGAATGTATTTACCCAATGTAACCAGCCAGCCAATATCCCCCAGAATATTCACTTGGATTTTCCAATTTCTTACTATTACAAACAGTGATGCAGTGTATATCTGTGTACATTAGCTCTGCCAGGGTACTGCAGAAGATTTATTCTGAGAAGAGAATTGCTAGTTCCAGGGGGACATTCACTTTAAATTGAATGGATATTGCAAAGAGCCTTCCTAAGTACCCACAGTGTATTTACCATACTCTTGCCAACACTGGATAATAATGATCTGTTTAAAATGTTGCCAATCTGGTTGTTGAAAAATGGATTTCTCATTGTGGGAGTTGGATATTTGGAAATTATATAAGCCAGTCCTGTAACATCCTACTTCGAGAGCTTGAGAATTTTGCTTTGAAAATATAGTAATAAAGTGGAAAACAAGTTAAATGCATTTTAAAATGCGGCCTTATTTTGAGCTTGTAAAAGATGCCACTGTATTAGTTACTATCTATCCATTTACTGAATGGCTGGAGATACTGATACATGCTGAGTGAGAATTTCTATGTTGCAAACATGTGACTCCGGTGTGCCTAGTGGTTGCTGTAGTGATTTTGTGGCTCTTGACTTCACATCCTTGGGAATAAAATCACAATTTTAAATGACGTATCATAATTTTGGGTCCTTAGGAAGCTGTAGAGGCAAACAAAACAGCTGAGGGTACAATGATACATCCTTGTAGAATCACTTCTCTCCACCCTCCCCATAGGAACTTTCACCTCTTGGTATTAATCAGCTCATACATAGACACATGGAATGCTTCAAATATGCCTTACTCCTACAGTTGAGAGAGCTATTTATGAATATTAATAATATACATATTTTAGCTGAAACTTACTGAATCCTTAATATGTGTTTCGTATTGTTCTAAACTATTTATATGCATTTTTTTCTCTTAGATTCTTTAAACAAATCTATGCAGCTTATACTAATATTCTCCCCATTTTCAGATGGGAAAAATGAGGCAGAGAGAAATTTTAAAACTTGTCTAAGGTCACACATCTACAGGGGATAAAACTGGGAATTCAAATCCAGGCACTGTGGCTCTAGGCTCTAGAGAGTAACCATGGCATCTTCAAGAAGTCCTTGGTTGTTCACTGCCCAGGGCTGCCCAGCTGAGGGGGATGCGAGGAATGGTACCTGGGTCGGACTCCACAGTCCATGCCATGTCCCCTTGTTCTTGACTGAGTATTCCTGGGAGAAGGTACTTTTCTAGGTCACAAAATGTCTGTAAGGGCTAGCAGGAACCCTGCTCCTGATGTACCAGGAGCTCCATGTATACATATTTGCATGCTTATATAAGTACCTTTGGAACTCAATACTATCTCGCCCATTCATCATAGTTAACCCTTAAAGAAAAAAACTCCCCTACTACATATACTTCCTACCTTGTATTTAATACATGAGGAGACAGAATGCTCTCTATATGGGAGAATTAGCTCATAGCTCCTGATGTTGTGTTGCTGTGAAAACCTTTGGTTTTATCAAGATAACTTTCTGGAAAATGCATAGGGAATTTATTTTTTTTCTTTTTTTGTAATTCTCTTAACATTTTGGGGGACATGACGGTCTTTGAAAATGACTATCTCATGGGCTATAAGCCAAGAAGGACTGCTTTGTTGTCACATAGGGACATTTATATTCCTGCCCAGCTATTTACTATAAGGGGAGCAAAAGCTAAGGCACTTGGCCAAGTTAACCTCACTGAGGCCCAATTTCCTCATTTTTGAAGTGTATGTGATTATAACATCTATCTCGTAGAATTGGTATGATGATCATATATGCTAATGCATGAAAACATTTAGAACAATGCCTGGCATATACTGAGTACCCACCATGTATCTTGTGTAGCTGTTGTCGTTGTGATAGAATGAGATAATTCATCTACAACACTGCTTGATTGTTGTTAATAAGTGTCACCCATTTTTTATTGATCCTCTCTCTAGAGAAATTCTACTTATGTACACAAACAAATTACATAAGACTTCAAGAGTTTATGGACCCCTAGAGACCTGGCCAAGCCCTCTAATAGGCCTCGGAGATCAGTGATGAAGAAGAGAGACATAGTCCCTGACTTCATGGAGCATTTAGCTGAGCAGTGTAGACAAGGATCGCCTTGAGTATAGTTCAGTGGTTAGAACAGGGGCTTAGGAATCATCAAAACCTGAGTGCAAATCTCAGTTCTGCCCTCTGCCAGCTGGGCATCCCTGTGTGTTACTTAACATTTTTGTGCCTCAGTTTAAAAAGTTTTAAAATGAGAATAAGTCTTTACCCTTAAAGTATATGTGGATTAATTCTTGTATTCTTTAAGCCAAGCATTTTATTTATTGAATGTTTGACCCTTTCTCTGCACTATAGTTCAAATATAGAAGAATCACATTTATATATGATAGCAAAAAGTTGACATAGACATCTAGATAGTGTGTCCCCTGTCCCCGTCTCATTTAAAAGTATCTGCTGAATCTGTTAATAGCATCATCTGGGCCTGGTAATTTAGTATTTTTTAATATTTTGAATCTTTGAGTACTGTTCCTCTAGGCTTGCATACTGTATTGTACTTTGCTTGTGCTCCTGGCTTACTGAAGATTGTGGAATCTGTCCCAGTATTTTTTTTTTTTCTTTTGCATTTTGTCATTTCAGACATCATGGCTAGAGTTTGCAAATAAAGTCTATATATTAATTTAGATGGAGTGTAATTATATGCACTGTATCAGATGCCCAGAATACAGGTATAAATAAAGCAGTGTCCCCACCCTCAAACACAAATAATCTACCTGGAAGACAAACACATATAACCGTCTATAACATAGGGTGATAACTATTGCATTAATACAGTAGGTAGAAATACAATGGAAAATAGAAGCACAAAAGATACATTTAGCTTGAGTGGCCTGGAAAGATTTCATGGAGTAGTTAATGATTTTTCTGATTAGAACTTGCTGAATAGAGAAGAATGAGAAATTTGTTTGGGGTGGAGGAGATGACATTTGAAATAAGTGGAATGGCAAGAGATGAATTGGGAAGGAACACCGGGCCAGATTCTGACAGTCTTGAATGTGGGTGACAAAGGTTTGAGCAATGTCCTCTAGGCAACAGGGAGCCATCAAAAGTCTGTAAGCAGGTTGGGTTATGAAAGTTTTCTTTTTCTTCTTCTTTTTTTTTTTTTTTTTTAAATTGATTGGCAACATTTTTGAGGATGGATCAAAGAGGGACAGACAAAAGACAGGGGAATAGTAGGAAGATTTCCCAATTGTCCAATGGAGATGTGAAGAGGATAGCGTAGAATCTAGTGACGTTTTGAAATTCTTTAAACTGGATTTAAGAGCTGTAGAATAAGGAAGATGAGGGAATGTGAGGGATTGAAGCTGACCTTAAATCTTTAGGATTGTACAGGAAGCTTTGATTTGATCCTGGTCATTATAGATTTATAGTTTTTCAACTATTATAATCCTAAAAGTTGTACACGTTTTAAAGCTTAGTTTGTATGGCAAAAGTAAACCTCATTTGGCCATTTGAGCTACATTGTCAAGTACTTAGGAAGAGGATTGTTTCTCTAGTTTGGGCTAATTTTCAGCAAAGTAATGACTATTTTTAATCTGAATTTTTGCAACAAACAACTGTTCTCCCTTCCTGGTTAGTCTTAACCCCAATCAGTTCCCATGATAACAGAGTGCTACAGAGAAGACAAATCTGATCATTATTTTTTTCTTCCATTTAAAACCATTTGTTCACTTCTTGATGCCCGTATCATCAACTCCAAGTATATTCACATCACTAGACCCCATGTGACTTGGTCTATGATTTCCACTCCAAGCTTCATCTCTCTTTTCTTGACATCCCTTACTTTAGTCTTTAGCTGGAATAAATCTCTTCCAGTTCCTCAAATGCACCATGCTCTGCACCTTCAAAAGTGCTGTTTCTACTGTTTGGAAAACTCTCTGCCAGTGTCACCATCATTTCCCCCCTCTATTCTAGCGAGCTTCCACTTATCTTGCAGGTCTTTGCTCAAATACCACCTTTCCGGACCTCCTGACCCAATATACCAATTTAATTGTATCTTGTTCTTTCCCTATCATGATACTTACCAACTTCATCACACACAGTGGTTGCACGTTTGATGATGATTCTCTTTGGCTTGAGTGTTAGGCTTCTGAGGGTAAGAAATGTATTATTCTTGCTCATTCTTTAGTTGGGCATTTAGTTGAGGCTTAATGAGCATGTGTTCACTGAATGAATGAGTATCTGTAATGGAAAAGGAAGGTGAAATGCCAATAATAGAATTAAAACATTTGTTGAGAAGCTAATTTTCAAGCACTGCATTCTATATTGGGGATTAAGCAATGACTGGAAACAATTCTCTCCTAAGATTTTCATGTCTGGTTAGGGATATGCATTAAAGAATTATTACTCACTATGATAAGGGCATACGTTGAGTACTGGAGAAGGATTGTAGAAACCCAACAGAGAGCCCACTAACTTTTCCTGGAGTAGGTTACGTAAGAGATGACATGTGAATTCTTTATTTTTAAGTCAAGAGGGATATAATATATTGATATTGAGATATAATTACATTGAGATAAGTATATTGAGATACAATTTGCATTCAGTAAAATCCATCCTTTTTAACCATACACTTCAATGAATTTTGACAAATGTATGCCATTGTGTAATCACTACCAACCACGATGAGGATATAGAACCTTTCTGCACAACCCTCCTCCTAATTCCCTTGTGCCCTTTTGCAGTCAGCCCCTTCCACCTCTCCCCAACAACCACCAGTGTGATATCTGTCCCTAGGATTGCCTTTTCCAGAATAATATATAAATAGAATCATATAGTATGTAGCTTTTTGTGTCCTGCTTTTTTCATTTCATATAATAATTTTGAGATTCATCCATCAGATTCATCCATCTTGTTGTGCTTATCAGTAGCTTATTCCTCTTGAAAAAAACAGATTTATGAGGTACAATTGACATACAATAAACTGCACATATTTAAAGTGCATAATTTTAAAAGTTTTGACATATGTATATACCCGTGAAATAATCACCATAATAAAGATAGTGAATGTAGCCAACACCCCCAAAGGTTTCTTCAAGCTCCTTTGGAAACCCTCCCTCCTTTTCCTCCCTGTCCTCTGTCCTGAAGCAACCACTGCTCTACTTTCTGCCTTTGCAAATTAGTTTTCATTTTCTAGAATTTCTTATCCATGGAATCATGGAGTATTCTTTTGCGTCTGTCTTCTTTCATAATTATTAGCATAATTATTTGGAGATTCATACATATTATTGCATCAACCAATTGTTCATTCTTAAAAAAATTTTCTTTTAACTGAATGCTAAAACATTGTATGGATATGCCACAATTTGTTTATTCATTCACCTGTTGACGAACACTTAAACTGTTTCTAGTTTTTGCTCTTAAAAATAAAGCTAATCTGAACCTTCTTGTACAAAGACTTTGTGAGGATATATGCTTTCATTTGTTTTATATAGTTTCCTAACAGTACAAAAGCTAGATCTTATGGAAGAAACAGGTTTCCGAAGTAGTGGTACCATTTTATGTTTCCACCAGTAGTGTTTGAGTTGCAGTCTCTTCACGTCCTTACCAACACTTGGTATGGTCAGTCTTAATTTTAGACATTCTAAAAGGTAGATGATGAGATTACATTGTGGTTTTTATTTGCATTTCCCAGATGACTAGTGATGCTGAGCATCTTTTCATGAGCTTATGTACCATTCATGTATTTTCTTTGGTGGTTCAAAACCTATGCATCTGCACCCCCTGTCCCACCCATCTTTCTGTTTTATTTTACTTATTTGCTTATTTATTTGGCCATGCTGCACAGATTGTGGGATCTTAGTTTCCCGACCAGGGATCGAACCCAGGCCTTTGACAGTGAAAGCATGGAGTCCCAAACACTGGACCGCCAGGGAATTCCCCCCACCTATCTTTTAAAAATTAAGTTGTTTGTCTTCTTATTATCAAGTTGTAAGTGTTCTATGTATATTATAGCTACAAGTCCTTTATCAGATACAGGATTTTAAAACATCATCTCCCTATATGAATTTAGTCTATTGTACAAGAGGTAGGATTTGACTGAGAGAAGAAGAGACTAAAGGATATTCTAGTCATAAATAGGAATAGCATGTGCAAATAAAAAGGTTGCTTTTGTGGTTTCATGAGGCTCCAGTGTGTGGTAAAATAGGAAAAGGTGGTGGAAAGTGAGTTCACAAAAACAAGAAGCCTGAAAGTAGAGAATTTTTGAGGTCATGCTATGGAGTTTAGACTTTTTGTGTGTGTGTGAGCACTAACATTAATAAATATTTATACAATAACAATATTGATACTAATAATTGAGTTTCACAGTTTATAGAATTCTTTCATATGCACAATTTACAGTGTTTCCCTCTACGTTATTTAAGTCCTGTGACAAATATGGGAAGACACTGAGACTTGGAGATTAGTGTACACAATATTAAGTATAGGTTTTGGGGTTTTGAGCAAATGTCTTTTTGGCTAGTGTGTGTGTGTGTAAATTTGCGTGAGAAAGAGTGACAGCTGGGTTGGTCTGCAGGGGCAGAAGAGCACTTACCCAGTTGGGCAGGGGACAGTGTCCTGCTGAGCTCTGGTAGATGTACAGGAGACCCTGATAAAGGTTGGGGAGTATAGTTGTAGTACTTTAAAAATGATCATTCACAGTTAACGTAGAATGTTTAACAAAAATTCCAGAATCTCAGAGGATTTTCTGGACTCTGTGAACTTTCTTTCAGTTGTCTTGATTCTAGATGAATAAAGTATTGCATGTGTTCTATGTATTTGTTAGTTAATTTGCTAAGGGAAAAAAACCGGTATAATCAAGTTCTTTATTTTTTTAATTTTAACTTTTTAGTTTCTCACGGGAAGTTCAAAGATAATGAGAAGTTTTCAAATGTAATCCTTTGGTTCCATATATTCTGTTTCCATTGTTCTGCTCAGTACCCTGCCCTCTTTCTCTCTGCCATTGACATGCACTACTCTATTCTTACCTCAGGTCAACTTCGTAGACATGAAAAAAGTTACATGCTAAACAGGCTCACAATTTAGGAATTAAGTCTTTCTTTTTTTTTTTTCTCACTTGCAGTTTTTGAAATTTCCTCATTTGCTCCTTTTTTGTAAATTTCATCCATCCTTAACTCCCATGGGTTCTTTTCCTGGTGAAAGAATTGAAGCATTTTGAATATTCAGTTAATTATAAATGTGTGTACATTGCTATCTTCTTTTCAGGAGTTATGAATAAGTACTAGTTGAAAAGTTTCTCAATTAGTAATTATTTAATAATGAAACATCTTGGGAAGCAAGGCTTACAATTTTTAAAAAGTCTAGAGTGTTTTAAAAGATGATTTTCCTTTCTTGGTTTAGTTGATCAGCTTCTTTCTGGACAAAGATTCCTACTACCTGAAATTATCCTTATTATGAATACATTAAACAGGAAATGTAAGTATATGTATACCTAGCATATGTCATGTATATTTAACTACTTTCCATTACCAAGTGACTTATGAATTTTAATAGTCATATTTTTCTTCTATTTATGCATGGATTCCCAGAAAGTTAATACTTGCAAAGTAATTGTCATCTAAGTAGAGAGTATTTTTGATATATGTTCTCAAACTGCCTTAAACTCTTAAATTGTAAAGGAGAACAAACAATATACGTGCCTAGCGTGTAGTTCTTTTATTTAAACCTAAAACAATTGTTAACAGCATTGTGGTTTTCTTCCTATGTAAAGCACATATTTTGTCTTACAAGTGAATTCAAAACCTGACATTTCATTTTGTGAAATTGAACTGATAACTTGTATATTAGAAATGAGTAGCTATCATAAAAATGCATTATTGGTTAAAAAGGGTTATAATTCAATTAGGCAAGAGTTTTTGAGTATTATGTGCAAGACATGTAGTGGCTTAAGTGATGTAAAGAATAAATAGAATCCTTAAGAGTTTAGCAAACTAGTTAGAGATATAAATACAAAAAATAATTCTCATTCAGATTGGTTTATGGTGTTATAACATACAAACCACTTATTCCAGGATACACATATATATATATGTATTCTTATATGTGTGTCTGTGTGTATATATATATATATTATTTGCCCACAAATAATATACATAAATAATATATACTAGTATATACACACGTACATACACATTTGTATTTAGATTCTAAATGTATGAGATGCTTCATTCCAAGTTTAATTGAGCTAAGTAAAAGAGCTTAATCAATCTTAATAATAATATGCTATATTTTCCATTATCTGTCATAAATGTCTTATAGTTAAGTATTATTCCTTGAACAGTTTATCAATTTTAAGCAAAATAAATAAAAAGCAAAAGAGAAGTAACTATCAAAGCTAGTGAAGCTAATTTCAAAAACAGAGGAAAATGGGAGCAAAATGTGGGAAATTAATTAAAGCTGGAATTATATAAATCCATTTCTATAAAAATATATGCACTGAAGAGATTCCATAGTTCCTCTTTTTGATATAGTGTATTCCAGATATTGGGAAAGCCCAGAGAACTTACCTCAAACATACATTTTTTTTTTTCTATTGGAAGAAAAAAAGTAAATAAAATATTTCTTTAGGTAGGTGTTTTAGTTTGCTGGGACTGCCATAACAAAAACCACAGATTGTAAGCTGGGACGAAGTGAGAGAGTGGCATAGACTTATATATACTACCAAATGTAAACTAGATAGCTAGTGGGAAGCAGCTGCATAGCACAGGGAGATCAGCTCGGTGCTTTGTGACCACTTAGAGGGGTGGGATAGGGAGGGTGGGAGGGAGACGCAAGAGGGAGGAGATATGAGGATATATGTATATGTATAGCTGATTCACTTTGTTATACAGCAGAAACTAACACACCATTGTAAAGCAATTATACTCCAATAAAGATGTTAAAAATTTTTTTTAAAATTAAAAATTTAAAAATTAAAAAAAAAAACCAAATAAATAAATAAGGAAAAAAAGAAACCCACAGATTGGGTGTCTTAAACAACAGAAATTTATTTTCTCACCGTTCTGGAGCCTAGAAGTCCAAGATCAAGGTGTTGGCAGGTTTGGTTGCTTCTGATGCCTCTCTCCTTGACTTGTAGATGGCCATCTTCTCACTGTGTCTTCACAGGGTCTTCCCTTCGTGAATGTCTGTATCCTAATCTCCTCTTCTTATAAGGACACCAGTCATATTGGATTAATGGAGGACTCACCCATAGGAACTCATTTTATCTTAATTCATCTTTAAAGCTCTATCTCCAAATACAGTTATATTCTGAGGTACTGGGATTTGGGACTTAAACATATAAAGTTTGGGGGTTGGGGAGATACAATTCAGTTCACAACAGCAGGGTAACATAAAGTATTTAGTCTTATTACAGCCTTAGATATTCAAGTCTTCCTTATGGCTCATGAATATTTTTTGTTTTAGACTCTAAATTAAATCAGTTAACTGAGTCCAAAACCCAAGTCATTCATGTTGATCTCTAGAAAGGCTTCCTCTCTCTCTTCACACTTACCTCCATCCATACTCTGCCACTGTCCCTTTAATGTTTCCTCCCTTTTGATCAGTCCCTCTGGCCAGGACAAATGGCAAAAATTGGTATGGCTTGAGATAATATCTAGATTCAGTGAATAATATATAGAAAGAAAAATCTTCTGTGAATAATCTAGAGATATGTCTGATATTAGAAACCTACTATCTGTTTCATAGGTTCATCCTATTTCCCCATCTTGACCTCTGAATAATGGTGCACTGTTTTGGTTAAGTAACAGTAGAGGGAAGTCCTCTGGGTATGCATGTTTGTGTCACTGAGACTACAGAAGTCAAAGAACAATGCCAAATTAAGCTGAATTCCAAAGCAGGGCAGATAATGTGTTTGCAATTTTGGAAAAACATTTAAAAGATATCTTTCTTTCAGGCTTCTCTGCTGTGTCCAGGGCGTTGTATAGGCATTTATGCGTCACCTTAATTTATGAGCGTTGAGTTTCAGTAAGAAGTGTAGAAATTATACAGAAATATATACAATAATTCAGAGGCTGTTAAACTGTATATTTCTTGAGTTAATGGGAAGGAGACATACAGCACAGCACCATTCATGCTGATAGCAAAAGTGCCGAAATGTCAAACCAATTCTGAGGGACGCTCTCTATGGCCCAATCCTCTCTTCCCTGGTTGAGAGAGATAAACACATACAGCCTTTCAGGTTCAAAGGGCACTTTCTGCATTTGAAGTTATGCGTTAAACAGGTTGTTTCAGAGTTTCTCAGGTAGAATCCTAACAACTCAGATTTCAGTAAAATCTCCATGATTCACTCTCGCAAAACTTTAATTTCACTGACAGTATAATTGCAAATCATGGGCGTTTGGAACTGTTAGTCTGTTTTAAAATTGTGAAAGATTAATTGTATCAGTAGTATGTCTTTAGCCATCTTGCGATAAATATCTTAGGAATAGTCAGCTCATTGATTTAGAGAAAATTATCAGTCCTGGTATGGTATGATGTGTATAAAGCACTTCAGTCAGAGGGAGTTAGATAGTAGACTGAGCTACTGAATGACACTTGACAAGTTATTTAACTTTTTGTGCTCTATTTTGCCCATTTCTAATCTGAGATAATACACCTACTATCATAGGGTCCCTGAGAATCTTAAATTGGACAGCATATATAAGACACCACCCAGCACCATTTTCTGGTATTTGGCAGTGGCTTAATAAATGGACATAGCCTCTCTTTTCTTCATGATTTATAATCTCCTCTTATGATATTGGAAATAGATATTTTAAAAGAAAACCCTTTTAATTTTTTACTTAAACCAGAAGCCAGGAGTTATCCTTAATTTCTGTCTTTTCCTTACACACTCGACCTAATTTGTCAGTGAATTAGAGATCTGCCAATACTACCTCCAAATGAGCCTTGTGTATTTCACCTCTACTGCAGCTACGTCATCCAAGCCACAGTCACTGCGTACCTGACAACTGCAGCGGTCCACTCACTGCTCTCAGCTTCCGTATTATTCCCTTCAAGGGTGACCTTCTTAAAATACAAATGAGAACACGTCATCCCCCTGCTTCAACCCATCCAATTGGTTTTCCATTGTACCAAGAATAATGTCCGGGCTCTTCATTGTGGACTCTGAGTCATTTGAGGTTCTGGGCTCCCCCTGTCTCTCTCACTCTTAACCACTTGCAACTCTCCCTTACTCCTTGGGTTCTAGCCACATCCAGGTTTTCTCAGTTCTCAAAAAAAAGCCAAATTATTTTTCATCTCAGGGCCTTTGTCCTTTGCCCTTTACTCCTTCCAAACTCACCCCCACCTCCCATACATAAACATCACATGAGTATCTTCATCCTTTACTTTTCAGTTTAAATGTCACCTCCACAGAGAGGTTTCTCAGAGTTTCCTCTGATTTGTAAATATGCCTTCTTCCATATTTATTGTTGATTGGAGATAATCAAATCAGTTCAGCTGGCTGGGAGGTCTTAGCAGCAGAAGCCTGGGTGGACGTTGCAAAAAAGGGTAAAACAGAAGGCTAGGAGAGCAAGAGAAGAAAGGAAATCAGGATACTAAATATTTAATAAGGTTAAAAAAAAAAAGTCTGGCATTCTTTATTCTACATATAACTTGAAAACATATTTCATGACATGATTTTTTTTTGTTTGGATTAAGATATAATTATGACTAACTGCTAGTTTAGAACTCTAAAGCAGCACTCTGCCATAGAAATATAATGCAACCCCATATGTACTTTTAAAAGTTTTTGCATCGCCACATTACAAGTAAATAGAAATAAGGGAGAGTAATTTTAATAATCTCTTCCATTTAACCCAGTGTATCCAAAGTATAATCATTTCAACATATAATCAATATAAACATACACGTTATTAGAGGTAGTTTACATTGTTTTTCATAGTAAGCCTTTGACCTCTGGTGCATTCTTTCAGTTTAATAGCGCGTCTCAGTTCTTACTAGTCACAGTTAAGTGTTCAATGGCCACATTGGTACCTTGATGGTCAGTGCACATTTAAAGGTTATTCAACAGCAATTTCATCCATACCCCTCTTTCATCATCTGGAAGGATTTTTTTAATTGAATTTTGGGACAATTTAACTTTGAATTTTTTTTTTTTTTTAGAGTAGATACATCCGCTTTCTGTTTTCAAGGATTTTTTAATAAATTTGTGAGAAAAGTATTCTCTCACCTTTCTGAAAACACAAAACCTATCATTTCTCTCTTCATTATGTTTGAAGAGAGGTACAGTTGACGGGGCTCAGTTTACACTGCAGAGCTGGTGAGGCTGCTAGACGTCCTGCTGCTTGTAAGATTCAGCCGTGAGGCAGTTTACATGGAATTGGCACATGCAAGGGCTTCTCCCAGTGGAGCAGGCATCGGATTCACCTGAGAGCCAGTGGTCCTGCAGAGGAATGGGTCGCACTCCCAGAGATTTAGGCTCAGCACATCTCGGGCGGGGCTGAGAATCTGCATTTCCAGGTGCTGCAGCTGGTGGAGGCTGTTACCTGCAGAGATCACCTTCCCTCCCCACCCCCGTCCCCCCTTCCCAGTGCTTGTCCCATTTCCCAGAGCCACACTTGTCATTTCTTCATATGCCTGGTGATGCCTACCCTGGAAAGCCTGTTTTCGTCTGTTTGTTTCTGTTTGTGTGCGTGTTGTGGCGGGGGAGCTGGGGGAGATGGATGGAGGAGGTCACCTCTCCGTCCATTATGATGTTGTATTCCACCTGGAGAAAGAGGAGCAAAAGAGCCTGAGAGGGGAGGCAAGAGAGAACCAAATACAAATTTCAAAAAGGAAACACTTAACAAAATGCCACTAAGATCAGGGGGCACTAAAAGCTCCTGGTGACTATTTCTTATATTTTACCTCTTTTGCTTTGAAGGGTGGGGGACAGTGTCTACGGTCTAGGTTGAGATGATAGACTTTTACTGAAGCAATAATAGTTCTGTCAAATGAATACTCAACCCGAAGTCAAATATTTTCCGCATTGTTTTTCTAGTCTTTCTAATATCACTAAGTTCCAAATTCTACAATTAGTTTTAAGGGTCCCATGGAAATAGTACCATTGTTTATATGAACAGAAAAATGCTCATACAGCTACTGTATTATGTTGAATTTCTGCAAAACTGCAATTGTGTGGTCAGGACTCTGTGAATACTAGGTAAAATTATTGTGAAGTTTCTGAGTGGTGAGAAAAATTATTTTCAAACTAAATATAACTTTGATAAAGCTATGAATTTGAAAAAGAATTTATAGGCTAAATTTAGAAAAAAATCAAGTGAAATTAATCTTTCCTCTTTATTTTCTCTGACAACTTTAATTTTTCTGTTGCATTATCTAATACTTACTGAGCACTTATTATTGGCGGACACTGCTCTAAATGCTTTACCTGCATTAATTCATTTAGTCCTTGTAACAACCTAATGACTCTATTATTATTGTTCTTATTTTACAGATAGACGTTACACAGTCAGTTAGCAGGGGTGATATTCTGAACCACTTAACTGCTGCTTTATATCCTCTTCTCTTTGAGATTAAGCTGCCTTACTTTGTTCTTTTGGGACATGATGCTCTCTTCCTTGCTCTCCTCCTACTCTATAAATTTATATCCAACTACACATCCATTTGAATTTTTTTCCTGGAATTTTTTTCTCTTTCACATCATTCAGTACTCTTACTTCCCTCTGTGTCTCCTCTATGCCATTCACCTTATCTGAAGTATAATTCCTCTTCTTTATCCTTAGATCTGTCCTTCAGTAACATTTTATATTAATTAGTTCTCAAAACTCTCAATATTCTTCTCCCTGCTCTTATCAGAGCAGAATTATAGCAACATCCGAGGAATTTTTTAAATGAAATTTAAATCACCCACTATTCAATGCATACACATTATCTTTTTGCACACTTCTGTCCGGTCTCCTATATGTGTGTGCTTGTGGGGATGCATACGTTTTATATTTACCCACCATGAGTGATTTGTGTTTGGATTTTTTCACTGATTATTGAATTAATTATTTTTAGAGTAATCCTTAGAATTACCTTTGTAGTATCTCATTAAAATGCTATTACCTTGAAATAACACAACCTACCTGACCATTTTCCTACTGTTGTACAGGTTGATTTTAATTATTTTCTGTTCGCAATTTTGTAATGAATGTGCATGAACACAGCTTTTTAAAAAATTGGTTTATTTCCCTACTGTTAATTTATTAAGTCAATGAGTAAGCCTTTTTCTAGTTTTTGACACGTGTCGTTGTATTGCTTTTGCTTTGAACTAAAGATTTTTTACTGAGTTGTGGCCAATCTTAAAGTATACACTCAAATTTTACATATGTAAAATGTAACCATTGCCACCTAAAATAGAATTTTCCCAGTTTTTAAAAAATACCATTGGGCTTCTACTCTGACATAGATTAACTTTGCCTATTTTACTGTGTCCTGTGTATGTTAGTTGCTTGTTCTCTTTTGTTGTTCTGTAATATGCCTTTGGATGAATATACAACAGTTTACCAAGTCTACTCTTGATGGATATTTGGGTTGTTTCCAAATGTTTCTGGGCTACTACAAATAAAGCTACCTTAAACGTACTTTACATGCCTTTTGCTGGACCTGAGCCTTCATTTGTGAGGGGTATATTCCAAGAGTGGAATTACTGATCACAGAGGATACATATGTTTATCTAATATATTACCTTCCTTAAGGTTTAAAATCTATTTAAAATACTAGGAAAATATTTCTGTATTATAGAGTGGTAAGAATAGTATACTATCATACAAAAAGGGAGAGAATAAATAATTCAAGAAAGCAGTAGCAGAACTGAGTCTAGAAACTATCTCTCATTGGTGGCAAAACTTAACAAGTTCCACTTGCCTTTAATGATTCCCTTTCTTTTTGTATGAATTTATCATACATGAAACTATATAACTATTAGTTCACATAAATGAATTCCTAAACTGTTAGACTTTTATTATTGTTACTATTTTTATTGAGATATAATTATGTATAACTATCTTTACTATGTTGGCTATAAACACCCTTTGCTTCTATTCTTCATGGATTTTGCTCATGCCTTTGTGTCTGCCCGGAATGACATCTTCAGTTGTCTCTTTATGTTTCCCCATTGCACTTTATGCATCACTTCACATTAGTAGGTACTGAATACACACCATCAACTGACAGGTCAGTATTTGTGTATGTTAATGGACCCAATGAAACTGTACCCTTGCACTTCGTTTAATGTAGAATTCATGTGAATATTTCAGGTAAGCACAGCACATGTGGAGACCCACACACACAAATCCTGAGCTTTATTGGGTATTAGTGAGCGCATGATCTTCAAAACATACTTTTTTATTTAAGTAAGGTTATGAGAACAATAAGTTTTAAAGAACTTAAGCTATTCTTATAAATTATATCATCTGCTCATTGTATGGTCAAATTTTCTTGAAATGATTCTGGTAATTCTTTTATATCCTCTCTTATACCTCTGAACCAGGAAGTCAGTGCAAAAAATTCCTTCAGCAGGCTTTCATGCATTGTCATTAAGCAGCTTTCATTTGTTAGGGTGTGTCAGCTGTAAATATCTTCTCTCTGGGACACCCGAATTATAACGATGGTTTGGAGCTTAATAATATCATTGAGGTGCAGGCCAGACAATGTTTCCATTATTGTAGTCGTTATTTATTGGAAGGTAAAAGAATGTAAAGAGAAAAGAGTAGATGGGAAGTGATAAAGATTGGCTAAGTACTATAGGACACCCTGACACTGCTCCAATTATGTTAATGTTTATTTTAGTACTCGGGAGTATTATAGTCTCTTGTTCAAACTCCATCATGTGAAGCTATTTCCAGACCTGGGGATCACCCTGGGGATCGAGGTGGGGTGGCAGCTGGTGGGAGAGAAATGCAATGATTTATTTTTAAAATAAGACAAACATCAGATTTAAACATTTTAAATCTGTGTGTTCTTTTCCAAACTGTTAAGTGGCTTTACTTTTGAAAAAAAAAAAAGTTTTGCAGTTAGTTTTAAGATATTACATGAGAAGTGAGGCAATAAAAAGTAAGTATTTTAGGACAGTTTTGTCAACAGTTTACAACATACCAAATACTGGCTATTTGCAGGTATTTCTGTACTCATACTCACACTCTGGTTCTTAGTACCAGAAAGAACCTTACCTTCTGAAGACCAGTGAGTGGGCTATGGTGTTGAGCATCTAGCAAGCATTCAGACTCTCACTGTTGGAATAAGGATATAAGAAATTAAGAATATTTTATCATTAGTGTAGTACCTAACAGATAGTGGGCATCTCAATAAATATTTGATGAATGAATGAATATATTAGGGAGATAAGTAAAATTTTTTAAAAAGTTGACCATTTAGATAATAGCAGGGCTATATTGAGAAAAATATAGAAAATAAATAAAACATATATTACAGTAGATGCATGGTATAGCATATAAGATAGCTCACACTTTACTAATTTAAGTGAACTCTGAAGGTTTGCATAGCACTTTAAGCCAGCAGTTCTTTTCCTACCTATGTACTCTAGACAAGCCCTTGCCCATGTATATGAGGAGTCACGTACAGCAATGCATAATAGCATGTCAATGTCCATCAGTAGTACAACAAATAAAACACTGCTTTATATTCATACAGTGGAATATTGTATAAGAATGAATGAACTAGGGGTAGACCATCAACATGGTTGAATCTCAGAAATATAACATTGAATGAAAGAAGCAAATCAGGGAAGGACATATTGAGTATGGTTCCTTTTATATGATTTCAAAAGCTAGGAAATCTAAACACTTTTCTACGTAATATATAAATGTTAATGTTATTAATTACATTCTGTAAAGGGAAGAGTTGGAATAGTGATCAAAGTTCCATGTTAATGCTTAGTTATTTGGTATATACCAGGCAAGTGGGTGTATGTTTGGAGAGAGGCACAAATCGGGTTTTCACAGGCTGTCAGTGTTCTCTTTCTTCACTTGGGTAATGTTACTCAGTGTTTCATTTATTATTAATATTTAACCTGTACAAATGCATTATATACATGCTTCCTTTTCTAATACATTTTACAATCAAAAATAAAATAAACTGTTTCTTAGAGACCGTAGTGTGTTAGGCAATATCCTTGTATTCTGGAGCTCACAGCTAGAGTAATTGTAGACATTAATTCAATAATTGCAGTTACTTTAGGCTTACTGAATGAGAAGTACGTGGTGCTAAAAGACTGTGTAAGAGGTATGTGATCTAATCAAGGAAGTGCAGAAAGGGCTTCATTGGTAAAGAGAGAATTGAGCTAGTATCTAAATAATGAGTCAACGGTAACTTAGAAAAGAAGGAAGAAGGGTAAAAGTATCCTTGTAGGGAAACTGGTATACACAAAAGCTTTGTGATACAGGAAGGAGCACTGTGAATACGAAGAAAAGAAGGACGATGTAGGTGGTGCAAAGAGAGAAATGAATATTGTAAAGAATATTATTCAAGAGGTATGTAACAGTCAAAACATGCATCCTGCAGATAACATTAAGGCTTTTGTCTTTCTTCAGAGAGATGAGAAGCTGTTGAGATGTTTTAAGTAGGGAGATGATGTGAACAGATTTACATTTTGAATATATCACTTTGGCTGCAGCTGAATGACTGATTGGGTGGGGGCAAAGGTAGACAGGGGTAGACCAGCCAAGAGACCTGATGGTCAGGTAACACATTATGGTAGCTTGGATGAAAGTGCTGGTAGAGGAGATGAGAAGATACAAATTGATTTCAGAAAATTTTTGAGGGCAAAATGTAAGGGATTTGGTAATGAATTGGATATGGGGAGTGTGTAGGAGATACTTCAAAAATGATTTCTGAGTTTCTAGATTACCTAAATGAATGGTTGGTGGTACCCTTAACTGAGAGAGAGAATATAGGAAGACAATTATAGGCTACAGGGACTCTGTACGTTGTTGATTCAGATTTGTACATATTAAATGTGTGCATTTGAGACCTCTGAGAGCATATACTGATCTAATATGTTTCTATAATGTTTGTATTATGTTTTGAACTGAATTTTCAGTATAGTACAAGACCACTTTTTTCTCCCTCCTTTTTAGACAACAGACAGAAATACGTGACTATAAAGGAAGTCTTTATTATCTCCTTCTCTCTTCCATTTTAATTTCCATCCGTCACCCATAGGAATCTCAGACTCTAGATTCAACATAGGAGAGGATTATTGGTTCTTTGCTGCTCACCATGATTAAAATAATACCCTCTCTCAATATTGAAGCTAGAAGTGTTAAGCTTATTCCAATATTAGTGAATATCTTGACATTTCACAGAAGTGTGATGATTTGAATGGTAGGTCTGTGTTGTTTCCTCTGAAGAGCAAAGGGTGATCAGGACCAAAAGTATGAGTTTAAGAAAGAAAGCTAGAATCATAAAATTTCATTGTTCTGATTTCCAACCAGAAATCCCATGGTTATTTTTTTCTTTAATTTCTGACAATATGGTTGATTATATGGCTAGAGAAATTTTATCATTGGTGAAAACTAAAAACATGCCAGACAGAAATATTTTTCTTTCTTTCCCTTTTTTTGAATTATAATTACAGAGTCACCATTTAATTAAGTAGCTACTATATGTTATGCACTGGATTATATGCTTTCTATACATAATTTTTAAATTTTTAAAAATCTATTTTTTTATTATTTTTATTTTTCCAATTTTATTGAGATATAACTGACATACAACACTGTATAAGTTTAAGGTGTACACTGTATAAGTTTAAGGTGTAGTAATTTGATTTACATACATCATGAAATGATGACCACAAAACATTTAGTGAACATCCATCATCTCATATAGATACAAAATAAAAGGAAAAGAAAAAACTATTTTTTCCTTGTGATGAGAACTCTTATTGTTTACTCTTTTAACAACTTTTATATATAATAGACAGCAGTATCACTTATATTAATCATTTTGTACATTACATCCCTAGTAATTTATTTATCTTATAACTGGAAGTTTGTAACTTTTGACCTTCAGACAGAACACATATATATATATACACATATATATTTCAGAAAAATATATATATTTAAATATTTAGTTGCATAGCTGAGTTGGTGGGAAAGTAAAGGGAATTCTCAGAGTCCATGAACAGCATGAAATCACAAATCAAGGGAAGTAAGCAAGCACTGAAACAGACATCTTTCCTGGGGATATTTGGCAGTTCCTCGTGGAAGTTTAAGATTTAAGAGAGCATTTTTTGGTAAACAAAAAACAGCTTTGGAGGGCAAAAATTGTTAGGTTGGACTGGAAATCCTCTGCATAAATAGGATCTCTAGAAGGCAACTCTTTTTTTTTTTTAATTTTTATTTATTTTACTTATTTATTTTTGGCTGCGTTGGGTCTTCGTTGCTGCGCGCGGGCTTTCTCTAGTTGCAGTGGGTGGGAGCTACTCTTCGTTGTGGTGGGCGGGCTTCTCATTGCGGTGGCTTCTGGTGTGGAGCACGGGCTCTAGGCACGCAGGCTTCAGTAGCTGTGGCATGCAGGCTCAGTAGTTGTGGCGCACGGGCTTAGTTGTTCCGCAGCATGTGGGATCTTCCCGGACCAGGGCTCGAACCTGTGTCCCCTGATTTGGCAGGTGGATTCTTAACCACTGCATCACCAGGGAAGCACTAGAAGGCAACTCTTATTGTGAGATAAGCAAATAAAACGAGAGAGAAAGAAAGAGAGTGGAGAGAGAGCACGAGTGAGCAAATGCAATTGAGAGAGTGAGAATAATTAACTTTCTTAGTCTTGGTTCTGAGTAAAGTGGAAAAAATAGAAAGTTTCACCTGAATGAAATTCCCAACCTCACCCTCATGTAATTCAGATTCATACTACACATGTAACCTAAAAACATCTAAAGATAAAATTTCAGTTTTAAGGTTGATCATAGCCCCATGTACTTGGCAGAAGCAAGCAAAAACGCTTTTGTGAGGAGGGAAAGAAAACAATTTAAAACAAAGCTTTAAGTAATTCTCACAGATGAAATTTCAAAGAGCATGAGATTGCATTAAAAAATAATCACTAAATACAGGCAGAATAAAACATCACAGTGAGAGTCATTAGGAAACACAGTGAGTCATTAAAGAAGCAAATCCAAAAAGGTTGTAGCCATTGGAACTTTCATTTATAGAATATAAATTAACTATATTTAAAATTAATTATATTTAATATATTTAATACTTAAAATAATATAGATTATCAAAAATACAGTAAAAGATAAGCAACTATAAAAACAAACATACATTTGAAAAAGAACCAAACTGTTTTTGAGAGATTTAAAAAATTAAATGGAAGTTGAAATACATTGTATGGGTTATACAGCAGAGGAGACACAGCTGAAAAGGTAATTTTTTTTTTTTTTTTAATTTATTTATTTAATTAATTTATTTATTTATTTTTGGCTGTGCTGGGTCTTCGGTTCGTGCGAGGGCTTTCTCTAGTTGCGGCAAGTGGGGGCCACTCTTCATCGCGGTGCGGGGACTGCTCTTCATCGCGGTGCGCGGGCCTTTCACTATCGCGGCCCCTCCCGTTGCGGGGCACAGGCTCCAGACGCGCAGGCTCAGCAGCTGTGGCTCACGGGCCCAGCCGCTCCGTGGCATGTGGGATCTTCCCAGACCAGGGCTCGAACCCGTGTCTCCTGCATTAGCAGGCAGATTCTCAACCACTGCGCCACCAGGGAAGCCCTGAAAAGGTAATTTTTTGAAACATAAAATAGGTCTGAAGAAGTTATAGGACCGAGAGACAAACCTAGAAAATATGAAAGAGGCTTTAAAAGATAAGGAGGATAGAAAGAGAAAGTGTAACATATATCTAATTGGAGAGTCAGAAAGAGGGAAAAGAAAAAATAGGGGTGAAACAATATTCAAAGGAACAATGGATGAAATAATATTTGAATTAATGAAAGACATCAGTCTTCATATTCACAAAGCAAAACATATATCAAGCCAATTATACATTATAGTGTAATCACAGAACACCTTGATATGTCATAGTGAAATCACCAAACTGAGCAAGATGAAGGAAGGAGAAAAAAAAGTTAATGGAATAAACAGGACAGTAGTAGATGGTAGAAACAAATCCAAATAAATCAGTGTCACAATAAATATAAATGGATTCAAATTTCCAGTTAAAAGAAATTATCAGGCAGAAAACAAACAAAACCCACAACAACAAATCCCAGTTCTATTGTTTATGGAAAAGTTCCTAAACTAAAGAATACAGAAATTGTTAAAAATAACAGAGAAAGGAAATGCTAAAGCAAAAAATATTGCTCCATGTGGTAGCTAGCCTCTGAGGTGGCCCCCACCGATCCTTGTCTCCTGGTATTCACGGCTTTGTGTAGTTTTATCCAAGTATGTATAGGCATGCCCCGTTTAACCAATAAGAATTCTAGAAACCACAATGTAGCACTTCTGAGATTAGGTTATAAAAGACAATGTAGGGACTTCCCTGGTGGTACAGTGGTTAAGAATCTGCCTGCCAATGCAGGGGACACGGGTTCGATCCCTGGTCCAGGAAGATCCCACATGCTGCTGCCGCGGAGCAACTAAGCCCATGTGCCACAACTACTGAAGCCTGCATACCTAGAGCCCATGTTCCGCAACAGGGGAAGTCACCACAGTGAGAAGCCTGCACACCACAACGAAGAGTAGCCCTAGCTCGCTGCAACTAGAGAAAGCCTTTGTGCAACAATGAAGACCCAAAGCAGCCAAAAATAAATAAATAAATTAATAATAAATAAATAAATAAATAAAAGACAATGTAGCCTCTACATTGCTCTCTTGGAGCACTGCTCTGGGGAAATCAGCTGCAATGTTTTGTGGACATTCAAACAGTCCTACGGAGAGGTACATGTTTAAAGAATCGGGGGTTTTTGCTAAAAGACAGTACCAATTTGCCAGCCAGTTGAGTGAGCTATTTTCAAAGCAAACCCTCTTCCCTAGTCAATCCTTCAGATGTTTGTACCCTTGACAACTTGAATGTAACCACACGAGAGATCCTGAGACAGAACCACCAAGCTAACCTGCTCCCAGATTCCTGACCCAGAGAACCTGTGAGCTAATAATTTTTATTGTTGTTTTAAGCCATTAAATCTTGAAATAATTTACTATGCAACAACATATAACTTATACACTAAAGATAGAATTTCAACTAAACAAGTAAATATAATTTTAAACCTTCATGGTTGCTACTATGTCTTCAAAATAAACTAGGTAATAATTTACAGGCATTTTAATATACTATTACAGGGAGAGAGTTAACACAACTATATTAGTAATTCTCATATTGACCAGACACTAAAACAGTAAGTATATAGAAAATTTTATAAATTTTAAAAGACTAACATACAACCATATTCTTTAACTTCAGCACAATTAACACACAATTCAATAATTAAAGATAAGAACACCCTATTTCAGAAATCAAAAACATATACTTTAAATAACTAATGTCTCTAAGAAGAAATCATAATGGAAATTTAAAAAAAATATTTAGAACTGAATGACCATGAAAATGCCACATATAAAAACTTTTGGAACACCACTGAAGTAGAATCAAAAGGGAAATTTGAAGCCTTAACATCCTTACAAAACAATAAGAAAAAACACTGAAAATAGATGAGATAAAGATCTGACTAAAGAAGTTAGAACAACAGAATAAACACAAGAAATCAAAGAAAAGTCATAATGATAAGAAATTAATGAATGAGAAAACAATACCACAGAGAATGAACGATAGAGAGTGGGAAAAAAACCTAGAAATTTGAAAACCCTTAAAAAAAATGACAAGAAAACAATCGACTATGCCAACACACACACACACACGCACACACACAAATTAGGCAATAAAGTGGGATATAACTAAGATGCAACAGTGACTACAATGACAATACACGGGCATCATGAATAGCTTTGTATCAATACACTTAAAAAATTTAAAAAGCAACTATATCCACAAAAATACAACTCACCAAAAATGACACATGAAACAGAAAATCTTAATAGTCTAATAGCCACTAAGGACATTGAATCAATAGTCACAATCTCTCCATGAAGAAAAGACAAATCCAAATGATTTTACAGATACATTTACCTAATAATTAAGGATCCCATCCTTTCAGTAGTACCTGAACTCTTCAAAGGATAAAATACTTGGGAGTACTCTACAGCTTATTTCATGCGTCTAGTATACACATAATATGAGAATGCAAAATAGCAGACTCATGAACACAGTTGCAAAATTCTTATACAAAATATTAGTAAAACAAAACTAAATATGATTATAAAATATAATACATCATTACAATCTTGGGTTTATTACAGAAATGCAAAGTTGATTCAGCATTAAAAATCTATTAATGTATTCATCATATTAATTAATTAATACCATCATCTTATAAGTACAGAAAAAGCCACCTATAAATTCAACATCTATTCAACTATTTGTTAAAACGTTTAATAAACTAGAATACAAGAGACCATTTTTAACATGATAAAGTGTAGCTACCAAAAGTTTTTAATAAACATCTCACTCTACGGTGAATCAGTAAAATCAACAATGCCTGTTTTCACCATGTCAGTTCAATATTGTACTGCAGATTATAGCCAGGGCAATAAGAAGAGAGAAAGAATAAAATGTATTAAGCTTTAAGAGGAAAATAACACATTTAAATTTGTTATATAGATGATATGATTTCCCATTTAGGAAAATAATCTAAAAATTATGAGTCATTTTTAACTGTAAAATCAAAATACAAAGTTAAGTACATTTCTATATATTAGTAATTAGTTAATATTTTAACTTGGAAAAATGTTCTATTATAATAGCAACATAAATTATTAGGTCCTTCAGAATAATGAAAAAAATGTAAGCTATTTTCATGGAAAATTATAAAACTGTATTGAAGAACATTAAAAGACATCCAAATAAATGGAGAATCACACTATGGACAAGAAGACACTATTTTTAAAATGAAAATTTTCCTCCCTTGTTTTATGATTTAATGCAATTCCTATCAAGTCTCAACAAAGACTTTTCATGAAAACTGACTAGCTGATTTTAACATATATGGTAGATCAAACAGACAAGAATGCTAATTCACTTCTGAAAAAGTAATACAAGGAATGACCTCTTGCCCTATCAGATATCAAGATCTACTTTAAACCTATTATAATTATTACAATGTGTTCAGGAATAGATTGCTGGAACAGAATGCTTAGCTCATAAACAACCCACACATATATAGAAACTTGTTCTTTTAGCCAGCATTACAGACCAGTGGAGAAAGCTTAGTCCTCTGGACAAAGGAGTTAGGGAAATTGGCAATTAATATGGGAAAGAAAGTGAACCCCACCTCATATTTAACATAAAAATCAATTCCAGTTGGGTTAATACATTAAGTTTGAAAAGGGACATAAGAGAATATCTTTCTGATCTTTTTTTTTCCGTGAAAGAGTTATTTTTAAAAAGAAGCACACCCATAAAGAGATAGGTTGACAAATTTCACATTCAAATTAAGAGCTTTGTCCATGGAAAGGCACTGTGAGAACAGTGAAATAACAGTCCAAAAGCTGGAAGAAAATGTTTGCCCTGCCCATGACCAACACGATTTAGAATCTAGAATATATACAAGTTGGTATCAGTTTATAAAAGACAAACACCCAATAGAAAAACAGGGATAAGGCTTGGACAGGCATTTCATAAAAAAATAAATCAAAACAGCCAAGAAACATTTGTAGACACGCTGGCACTAACCTCTAATAATGGAAAGGCAAATTTAAACTGCACTGAATATTATGCCTCACTGTATTTCCAGGAATAAATGACAATAACGGCATTAGTGAGCAACAGGAACTAGCATGCATTGTGACAGGTGACAGTGTATCATTATACAATGTTTTAGAAAACTGTATTTGGAATTAATAGTAAAGTTAAGCAATAACACTGGGAGCCAGCAGTTCCACTGCTGAGTATACCTGAGGGGAGCTTCTCAAGCTGTTCAGGACAAAGAAACCATACTTTAAAAATTTCCCTTCTTCCTTCCTTTCCTCGCTTCTTTCCCTTCTCTCCTTCCCTCTCTCCTTCCTTCCTTCTTTGTCCTTCAACATGGTTGTAATATTCATTTGAAATACAATTTAACTTCATTTGTTTCATCTTTTTCATTTTTTTCTGCTTCCCATTCTTACTTACTTTGATTGTTTTTCAATATGTATATTATGCTTTCAAAAGCGAAAACTATACATATAAAGAGATTAGTTACAGAAGCCATACTCTCTTCTGTATTTCTTCCTCTCTATACCTCTGTTATATGTAACCAACTTCATTGGGATTTTTTGCAAGGATTAGAAGATATATGTTTATTAATTTATTTTTTTTTTCTTTTACAGATGAGGCTATTATACATGCTTTCTGCACTTTGATTTCTTTCCCCCACTTCATAATATCTTTTTGGGATTTTCTCCATATCATTTCATGAAGATCTTATTCTTTTTTGTAGCTTCATAGTACTCTATTGTGTCTTTTTCACAGTATATTTAACCAGTATCTTAAGTTGGATACTTAGGTAGTCTCAATATTTTGCGATTACAAACATCCTGTAATTAATAACATTTTGTGTGTGTGTGTTTGTGCATCTTCAGGATCAATTTTCAGTAATGGAATTGGAGCATCAAAGAGAAAACACAATATATTTATTTCTCACTTTTATGAAAATAAACCTGTCATTGAATATTTTCAAAATTCATTTTCAATCCTCCATCAGTTACCTATTATAATTTATAGTTAAATTATTTTCTGAAAATTTCTTAAATGTGAATTTTTTTAATGAAAAGTAAAATCCAAAGTACTCCATCAAATTCATAGAACCAATGATAATTTTTTGCTGATGTGCAATATCAAGATCATCACTACTTCACTGATAATATTATTAAATTATAGAGCATGTCATAATGATCTAAAAATTTGCTCTATTAGGTATCTAACTTTCATTTTTGCTTTATATATGCCATTAAAAAATACATTCATTTTTTTGCATAGAAATATCAAGAGTATTAAGTATACCAAAGACAAAGAGAATTAAGCAAATCTGGCTGTCCCATTCATATCTTTAAATAATTGGGATCATAATGATGTAATAAATTGCATGAACACTAAATGTTCATATATATGAACAAATATCCTCTACAGAAAATGTCCCCTATTTAACCTTGTCTCTCTACATGAAATAAGGCTTTTAAAATAATCAGATTACATACTCACCATAATAAAAAGAATACTTTCTAATTTAAGATGCTATTCTTTAAAAAATTCACAATTTTTACTCCATCACTGAGACATTTTGGTTTTCATATCATGTGTTTTTCAGTAAAGAAATCAGAATGTTTTATATTCTTTTTTTTTTATAAAGCATTTTATAGTAATCTTTTATTTATTTATATATTTATTTGTTTTTATATTTATTTTTGGCTGTGTTGGGTCTTCGTTTCTGTGCAAGGGCTTTCTCTAGTTGCGGCAAGCGGGGGCCACTCTTCATCGCGGTGCACGGGCCTCTCACTATCGTGGCCTCTCTTGTTGCGGAGCACAGGCTCCAGATGTGCAGGCTCAGTAGTTGTGGCTCACGGGCCTAGTCACTCCACGGCACGTGGGATCTTCCCAGACCAGGGCTTGAACCCATGTCCCCTGCATTGACAGGCAGATTCTCAACCACTGCGCCACCAGGGAAGCCCTATATTCTTATATTTTGGAGAAGACTTCTTAATCGGGATAAGTATTCCAGAATATGTTCTTGTCATTGCAGCTGTAACATCAGAACATACTCTTAATGAAACTTAAACTCCAAACTCCAAATCTACAGCTTATCATGTTTGTCATCAATAAAGTTGACAAAATATTTCTTTATATCATGATTATGTACAACTTATACATATATAGGAATAGTTGCCACGTTAGTGGTATCTTTGTATTTGTCAAGTTCCTCCTGGGTGTATTTGTTCTGTGAGTTGGCCCTCATTTTCTCTCAATTTCTGTAAACTGTTGAACTATGCTGTTATTGGAAAGTGGTACTTGAACTACCTTCTTTGCTACAGATAAACCTATCTGTGTAAGCTCACCTTGGATGCCGTCTTTCACTAATGTTTCAGCAATGTTTAAGTACTTTTTAGTCCTAGCGACACCAAGTGCTTTTTTAAAAAGCCTGCAAAGTACTAATGTTTAAATGGGAAATATCAAATATCTACCTCTGTCAGCCTTATAATTCAATACTCTTGTTTCAAAGAATTCTTTTGATTTTGAGCTTATTGCTTTAGTTTTTTGTGTTAATGCTTCATTAGCCATTACATTCCCTCAAACACATATTTTTACATGAGAGATAATATTCCTGGGTAAAACTTAATGGACATTTGGTCTTCATTTCTTTGAAATCACTTCAATTGTCATTATTTTGTTTACTGCTACTGCTCCCTTCTTGAAAGGTATATCTTGTCTACACAACAATAACAAAATACAGTGAAGTTTAGATTGCTGTTAATAAAATAGGCCTTAAAAATAAACAAATTTTACTTCTCTAATTTAGCTATAATGTGAAATCATAAATTTAAAAAGTAGGCTTAATTATAAATGAAAAGAATGTACAGATATTTATAAAATATATGTGTACTCATATTTTATCTGATTTTTATCCACTTTTGGATTACAGTTACCAATCTAGTCTTTAAAAAATCACGTGGTCCTACTGTGCATGACTCCTATGTGGTTTTTGTCATATTGTGACTCACCACATGGGTTCAACAACAAACTGGTGAAACCCTGTTAAATGAGATGAGTTCACTGATTGTGAGCTTGGATATTGCAGCAAAATCCAATTGCTATTAAAGTTTCTAAACGATTACCCTCAATTTCTGTACTTATCCCATCATGGACTTGTAACAAACAATTCATGAACTGGCTTGTGTCCACAAACCACGTGTTGATATGAACACCTGGAAACATACACCAGAATATTTATAGCAGTACTGTTTGTAAAAGCAAAAATTGGAAACACCCCAAATGTCTATCAATAGTAGAATGGATAAATGCACTGTGGTGTGTTCACATGATGATTTACTATAAAGCAGAGAAAGTAAATAAATCACTCCTCTATCCACCAACATAGGTAAATCTCATAAACATGATGTTCAGAAAAAAAAATCAAGTCAAAGAATATGCTACAGTAATGTTTCATTTATATAAAGACTCAAACAGAAACAACTAAAGAGTACATCATTGTTATTAATTCATAGATATGTGGTATAACTCAAAGAAAAGTAAGGAATTATTAGGATAGGCTAGTAATTAACTCTAGGAGTGGGGATTCAATAAGGAAAGGTACCCAGAGGGCTTCAAAGTCACTATTTATGTTCTACTTCGTAAACTGAGTACTGGACATATGGATATTTATTTCATTATTATTAAACTGAATAGATATTAAATATTTTTTAGTATGTATTGAAGTTTGATATAAAATTACTAAAATTATAAATATGCAAGACTTTTAAAATAGAACTTTTCTGAAAGACGTGTAAAAGATGTGAGTACGAAGATATTCCTGAATGGAAGACTCAGAATTATAAAGCTTTGAGTCCACATGTATATATACATTTGATACAATTCCAGTCAGAAAAGTAATAAACAAAGTAAAACTGAAAAAGTAATACCCATAAATATCCTAAAGCCTGTGAGGGACAGGAGATCATTATTCTATAGTGAGTTTCAATGTAGGGATTTGATTGCAGCAACATAAAAACCTTGCTCTTAAGGTGTTCGGAGATAAAAAATATTTAATGTAATGTCTACATTCAGTGAGTTGGCTAGACCCATTGTAGAATGAATGCTAGATCAATGTGAAAATCACAGTATTACACAGGGGTACCAAATCTCAGGCTCTACCACTTAGTGACCTCATGATTTTAATCAGATCACTTAACTGCATCATCTGGTATTCTAGTATCTAAAGTGAAAAGAGCAATAGCATTAAAAACTTCTCAGAATTATTGCAGAAACTCTGTGAGAAAACATGTAAGTTTATAAATTTATTTATTTTATTTATTTTTATTTTTGGCTGTGTTGTGTCTTTGTTGCTGCGTGCGGGCTTTCTCTAGTTGTGGCGAGCAGGGGCTACTCTTTGTTGCGGTGCGCGGGCATCTCATCGTGGTGACTTCTCTTGTTGCGGAGCACAGACTCTAGGCACACAGGCTTCAGTAGTTGTGGCTCACGGGCTCTAGAGCGCAGGCTCAGTAGTTGTGGTGCACGGGCTTAGTTGCTCTGCGGCATGTGGGATCTTCCCGGACCAGGGCTTGAACCCGTGTCCCATGCGTTGGCAGGCGGATTCTTAACCACTGCGCCACCAGGGAAGCCCAACATGTAAGTTTAATATTATACATTACTAGACAAAAAGTATTTGTCTTACCCTTATGCTAATGAAGAATTACATGAAATTAGAGTTTTTGCAGGTTTATTTTTGAATATAGTATATATAATATTATAGTGTGATTTTTTTCACCTGTGTTGTGAATATCCATCTATGTCAATCTTTCTCTGTAGTTGTGATAAATTAAATTATAATTTATTTTATATTTATCACTTGATAAAACAAATTTTTATAAAGCATCCTTCTCTCCATTTCCCCCCCAAAAGATAGAAACTGTAAATATGAATGAATAAGGTGACTTGCCATGTTGGATATTAATTGAATTTTACAACTATAATAATTAAAGCTCTATGATACTGATTTGAGAAAAGAAGACTACAGCAGTGGAGCAATATAAAAGCTCTGAAACAGATCCTAATGTTTAAAAATTCATAATATATATCATATGTAAATCTAAATATATGGATATAATATATAAATTATTATAATACATCTGTGGAAAAACTATTTAGAAAGCACTGCTGGATGCCATTTGGAATGAAAAAGTATGAGCGAAATATAAAGATAGTGAAAAAACACACAAAAAGGGGCAAATGTTTATCTGATCTTGGGATAAGGAAAATTTTATAAATATGAAACAATGTAAGAAACTCTAAAAGGAAGTAATGATAGATGTGATAGAAGATAAATATTTTATAAACTATATAGAAACATCATAACATAAAAATCAAACAACCACCTATGGATATTATTTCCCATAAATATTATAGGCTTAGGTTTAAATCCCTAACACACAAAGAACTCCATAAATTAAGAAGAAAAATTCTCAAACTTTAATAAAAATGATACATTTAAATACCATAATTTTATAAAAACTTAGCTTCCCTGGTATGAAAATTATGCTGGTAGAACTCAATGTCCCTAAGGAGATTTTGCTCAGATAAAACAGGAATTTGTTTCTTTCCCACATAACAACCCCAAAGTCTCTGGGTTGAATGATATTTGTGTTTCATGTGGTCATTTGGGGGACTCAGGTCATTTCTCTCTTGTTGCTTTACCATGTCCTTGGGCAGTATTTGACATTTTTTTTTCTGTAAAGGGCCAGATAAAAAATATTGTAGGATTTGGGGCTATATCATGTCTGTTGCAATTACTCAGTTCTGCAGTTGTAGGGTAAAAGTGGCAATGCATAAACAAATGTGTATAAACAATGCATAAACAAATGTGTGTAACTATGTTCCAATAAAACTTTATTTACTAAAACAGGCAGCTCTTTAGTTTTATGACCCTTGCTCTAGGGCATTGTCTTGCCTTGCCTGGTTGGTGCTAAATCACAGACACATTTGCATTCCAGCTTACAGGAAGGACAGAGCCTGGAGGATTTCATGCGCAGTGTCTTAAGGCCTGGACACACAAGTAGCAAGATTTTTTTTTTCTTTTTTAACAGATTTATTGGAGTATAATTGCTTTACAATGGTGTGTTAGTTTCTGCTTTATAACAAAGTGAGTCAGCTATACATATACATATATCCCCATATCTCTTCCCTCTTATGTCTCCCTTCCACCCTCACTATCCCACCCCTCTAGGTGATCACAAAGCACCGAGCTTATCTCCCTGTGCTATGCGGCTGCTTCCCACTAGCTATCTATTTTACATCTGGTAGTATATAAAGTCCATGCCACTCTCTCACTTCGTCCCAGCTCACCCTTCCCCCTCCACGTGTCCTCAAGTCCATTCTCTACGTCTGCGTCTTTATTCCTGTCTTGCCCCTAGGTTCATCAGAACCTTTTTTTTTTTTTTTTTTTTAGATTCCATGTCTCTATTTACAATAGCCAGGACATGGAAGCAACCTAAGTGTCCATCGACAGATGAATGGATAAAGAAGATGTGGCACATATATACAATGGAATATTACTCAGACATAAAAAGAAACGAAATTGAGTTATTTGTAGTGAGGTGGATGGACCTAGAGTCCGCCATACAGGGTGAAGTAAGTCAGAAAGAGAAAAACAAATACCGTAGGCAAACATCACTTTTGATCACATTTTGTTGGTGCAAACTTAGCTACATGACTACACCCACTTGCAAAGGTGGCTGGGAAATGTGGTCTCCAACTCCAAAGTGTCCAATTATAAATCTCTTGCTATAGAAGGAGGAGCATATCTTTGCCAGTTGTCTCTGCCAAACTGGTAATCAAATAAATTCAAAATTACTATATAGTTTTATAATAAATGATGTAAGTAAATATTATCAAATAACAAAAATTATAATATCCAGTGTTGGCATTATACCGTTACTAGTAATATTTATAATAACAAATAATTGTTTCAATCTTAACATGTGCCCAACATCCTTTAGCCCTAACACAGCCTCCCAACCTTTTAGCCATAACAGTGCTCAAAAGATGAGTACATTTACTGTCACCGCTTTTCAAATGAGTATCTGAGTTTTAAAGAGTTTAAAGACTAAAGTACACAACTAGGAAGTGTTTGAGCCATAATTTTACTTCAGGCATTCCTGTTCCAAAGCCTGTTCTCTTCACTATTGTATAATGAAAATAAGAAATCAGACCAGTTTTGCGGAGAGCGCATTAACACTGTGGGTCAAAACCTATAGAGAAATTCATACTATCTGACTTAATGATTCTGCTTCTAGGGTGTTTTCCTCTTTTAAAATAATTAATGATGCAGTCAAGGTCATTACAGTTTATTTATTATCCAAGCGTTAAACGAATGTTTTCAAATAATAATGATATAGGACAATGCTCAAGGCATAATATTGTGTAAAAAAGAAAAGAAAAAAATTGGAAAAAACTCCAAATAGAGAATAATCTATATATAGCAGATATTTATATACATGAATGCATAATATGTACACAGTCATATATAATGTATATGTGCATACAAAAATATATGTATGTTAATGTAAGAAAATATTAAAAGTAGTAATTTGTATGACAAAATTTTAGGTTTTTTCTTTACTTTTTTAAATTTTACAAAATTTTCAATAATAGGCATACATTTTGTTTACATTCAAGTATCAATGCTAATAATTAAAAATGACTTTCTAACTATCAAGCCTACAATTTTTAGTGCTAATATAATGCTTAATATAGTTAATCAAACAAGAATGAACATTTTTAGAAAACTGATTAAACCAAGTAAATTAAATTTAAATGAGATTCATTTTGTATATAAGCATGTTTTCACTTACATAAAGAGTGTATTTTCCTAGTATAAGTATGTCTTTTCATGTGGCTGCTTTTATGCTTCTATTTTGCTAGCTTTTTGTCCTATATGCCCATTGTTAGGTCATCTTATTTTCTTTTTAGTGTTCAGTTCTGCCAGGAAAGGGCATATCTTCGAATACCCTTTCTGTTTTAGTGTCTAGTACAGCACCAATAAGATTTCTGCTTCCTTAACTGAGCTTTCACATTTTAGTTGGCAATAGAATGGACCAGTGGCACAGAAAGCATACACAATGGCTCGCCAAATATTATTCCAAAAGATGTAAATTCTAACTTTTTAACTTTTTTCCCTCTGATATTAAGGTCAGTTACTCTTTATCACACTATTTTAAGTTCTGAGAAAAGAGGTAACATTCCAGACAGAACTTATTGTCCAAACCAGGAAAATTTTGAGAATAAAGTAGATGCTATTATTAATTAGGCTTGGGCAACTGTCAAAAACTGTCATTATCTTGGGCTTCCCTGGTGGCGCAGTGGTTGAGAATCTGCCTGCTAATGCAGGGGACATGGGTTCGAGCCCTGGTCTGGGAGGATCCCACATGCCGCGGAGCAACTAGGCCTGTGAGCCACAACTACTGAGCCTGCGCGTCTGGAGCCTGTGCTCTGCAACAAGAGAGGCCACGATAGTGAGAGGCCCGCACACCGCGATGAAGAGTGGCCCCCGCTTGCCACAACTAGAGAAAGCCCTTGCACAGAAACGAAGACCCAACACAGCCAAAAATAAATAAATAAATGTTTAAAAAAAAAAAAAAACTGTCATTATCTTGTGCAAACCTAGACTCTTGGTCTCCATAACAAGTGTTAGTATGACCACTCAAATTTAATTTTAATGTTCAAATGGAAGATTTGTTATTCACTTATTAGGAAGTAATTCCAAACCCCTTTTAATATATATAATATATATGGTAACAGTAAGTTGATATATTACCCCGTTTTGAAGAGGGTGGAGATTGTAGAACCTGACTTTCCTTGTTTCCATTTGGAGTGTTGCTAAGTTTATGTCATAGGTCCAACTTGAAATTCAACATTTTACTTCTTAATTGATCTAAATTTTTTATTTTCTGGCCCTGGGTTATCCATTTCTCAGAGTTCTGCATGTTCTCTTTGTTTTACAAGCACTGTAGTAGAGAAATGAGATTTTAATTCCTCAGGAGGGATGTCATACTTCAGAGAGGAAGACAAAGCTGCTTCAAGACAGAGTTAACCGGGTTCAGCTTAGTTCACCCTCTGGTTTGATGACTTGTTCCTACAGCTTATTCTCTTATCTAGAGTTTCATTATGTGAGCCTCAGAACATACCTTATCTCAAGTCAGCCTCCTTTATTATTCTTGGGCTTATTCAAACCTTTAAAAGCTATGTGGATGTAAAGTATATACAGTGGTTTTTAGTAAAGATGCATGTCAACAGTTATGTAAGTTTGAGCTCTTTAAGTTTATTTCTTCTAAAATTATACTGTAAAAACCTGACTTTATTTTTAAAATGTTAAAGGAAAGTCAAATATGCATAAAGTTTCCCTATGCATATGCTTCATTTTTGAGTGGTAGCCAGTGCTTACATACTAAGGTGAAATTCTTTCCACCCATTATTGTTGTTACCAACAAAGAAACTCCTGACCTATGAAGATTTCTGAGTATATGACTTACTAGAAAATAATTTAGAATTACAGAAAATAATTTAGAATTGGAGAAAATAATTTAGATTGTTACAGGAAGGAGAGAATGAGGAAACCAGTATAGACTTATGACTGCCAAAAAACTTTAAACTTTATGATGGGAATTTATATAATATTGCTTTCTCACAGGATGCTTAGAATGTTACTCAGTCACTGACAGTTAGAATAAAATATTAAAGGTGAGGAAGGCCTAGTGTGATCATACAGCTTCATTCCTGGATTTTACAGAAAACTGACAGCCAGACAGCATTGTTCCTGGCTTGATGTTTTCATTGCACTTTTTTTCTACCTATTTATTGGACTTATATTATCTTGAAGGATGTGTCCATAGATTTGTCTTCCACTTGAATGAGGGATGCATGAAGACACATTTGATTATCTTTCATTGTAATTCTTGACTGTATTGCCTAATTTATATGAGGTCTTCAATAGATATGTTTAGAATGAATTAATGAGGAAAATGAATGATTATATAAATTAAATTTTAAGAGATTACATGATTGCTCCCCATCACACAGCAGGACAGCAAGAATGTGAGGCCCCCTCAATTTAAGCTTTCTATTCTCTACACCAGGCTGTTCTAATAATATCTGCAGTCAGACTCCTTGTTCCAGGACTGTCGGTTCTGTTTTAATCTTTGCTAGAAGCAGAATAGCATAGCAACTAAGATTGATTTCAACTTCCTAGGATTAGGTCCTTGTTCTGCCTCAATCATGGACAAGTTATTTCATATTTCTAATCTCTGTGTTTTATGTTTTATTTTGCAAAAAGAGAAAAATAATGTATATCACATAGGATGGTACTGAGGATTAAGTAAGATAAATATAAAATGGTTGTTACATTTCCTAGGACGTCCTAAGAACTCCAGCTGCCTATCCTCTTGTTCTTCAATCACACTGGCCTACCTGAAGTTCCCAGAATGCACAGAGATTGTTGCTGCTTCGGTGTAGCTGCTGTACACCGTGTAAAGGGCTATCCACTGTAGCACTTTTCTCCCCAGTTATTTGCTGAGGTCTCCTCCTAAATGTAAAATTCTATTCACTGCTCTATCCCCAGCACTTAGAGGAGGACCTTGCCTATGGCATCTTTTTTTTTTTTTTTAAACATCTTTATTGCAGTATAATTGCTTTACAATGGTGTGTTAGTTTCTGCTTTATAACAAAGTGAATCAGTTATACATATACATATATCCACATATCTCTTCCTTCCTGCGCCTCCCTCCCTCCCACCCTCCCTATCGCACCCCTCTAGGTGGTCACAAAGCACCAAGCTGATCTCCCTGCGCTATGCGGCTGCTTCCCACTAGCTATCTATTTTACATTTGGTAGTGTATATATGTCACTCTCTCACTTTGTCCCAGCTTACCCTTCCCCCTCCCTGTATGCTCAAGTCCATTCTCTAGTAGGTCTGGGTCTTTATTCTATATGTTCATCAGTGATATTGGCCTGTAGTTTTCTTTCTTTGTGACATCTTTCTCTGGTTTTGGTATCAGGGTGATGGTGGCCTTGTAAAATGAGTTTGGGAGTGTTCCTCCCTCTGCTATATTTTGGAAGAGTTTGAGAAGGATAGGTGTTAGCTCTTCTCTAAATGTTTGATAGAATTCACCTGTGAAGCCATCTGGTCCTTGGCTTTTGTTTGCTGGAAGATTTTTAATCACAGTTTCAATTTCAGTGCTTGTGATTGGTCTGTTCATATTTTCTATTTCTTCCTGGTTCAGTCTCGGAAGGTTGTGCATTTCTAAGAATTTGTCCATTTCTTCCAGATTGTCCATTTTATTGGCATATAGTTGCTTGTAGTAATCTCTCATGATCCTTTGTATTTCTGCAGTGTCATTTGTTACTTCTCCTTTTTAATTTCTAATTCTATTGATTTGAGTCTTCTCCGTTTTTCTCTTGATGAGTCTGGCTAGTGGTTTATCAGTTTTGTTTATCTTCTCAAAGAACCAGCCTTTAGTTTTGTTGATCTTTGCTATCGTTTCCTTCATTTCTTTTTCATTTATGTCTGATCTGATTTTTATGATTTCTTTCCTTCTGCTAACTTTGGGGTTTTTTTGTTCTTCGTCCCCTAATTGCTTTAGGTGTAAGGTTAGGTAGTTTATTTGAGATGTTTCTTGTTTCTTAAGGTAGGATTATATTGCTATAAACTTCCCTCTTAGAACTGCTTTTGCTGCATCCCATAGGTTTTCGGTCATCGTGTTTTCATTGTCATTTGTTTCTAGGCATTTTTTGATTTCCTTTTTGATTTCTTCAGTGATCTCTTGGTTATTAAGTAGTGTATTGTTTAGCCTCCATGTGTTTGTATTTTTTACAGATTTTTTTCCTGTAATTGATATCTAGTCTCATAGCATTGTGGTCGGAAAAGATACTTGATACAATTTCAATTTTCTTAAATTTACCGAGGCTTGATTTGTGACCCAAGATATGATGTATCCTGGAGAATATTCCATGAGCCCTTGAGAAGAAAGTGTATTCTGTTTTTTTTTGGATGGATTGTCCTATAAATCTCAATTAAGTCCATCTTGTTTCATGTATCATTTAAAGCTTGTGTTTCCTTATTTATTTTCATTTTGGATGATCTGTCCATTGGTGAAAGTGGGGTGTTAAATTCCCCTACTATGATTGTGTTACTGTCGATTTCCCCTTTTATGGCTGTTAGTATTTGCCTCATATATTGAGGTGCTCCTATGTTGGGTGCATAAATATTTACAATTGTTATATCTTCTTCTTGGATTGATCCCTTGATCATTATGTAGTGTCCTTCTTTGTCTCTTGTAATAGTCTTTGTTTTAAAGTCTATTTTGTCTGGTATGAGAATTGCTACTCCAGCTTTCTTTTGATTTCCATTTGCATGGAATATCTTTTTCCATCCCCTCACTTTCAGTCTGTATGTGTCCCTAGGTCTGAAGTGGGTCTCTTGTAGACAGCATATATACGGGTCTTGTTTTTGTATCCATTCAGCCAGTCTATGTCTTTTGGTTGGAGCATTTAATCCATTTACATTTAAGGTAATTATCAATATCTATATTCCTATTACCATTTTCTTAATTGTTTCAGGTTTGTTCTTGTAGGTCTTTTCCTTCTCTTGTGTTTCCTGCCTAGAGAAGTTCCTTTAGCATTTGTTGTAAAGCTGGTTTGGTGGTGCTGAATTCTCTTAGCTTTCACTTGTCTGTAAAGGTTTTAATTTCTCCGTCAAATCTGAATGAGATCCTTGCTGGGTTGGGTAATCTTAGTTGTAGGTTTTTCCCCTTCATCACTTTAAGTATGTCCTGCCACTCCCTTCTAGCTTGCAGAGTTTCTGCTGAAAGATCAGCTGTTAACCTTATGGGGATTCCCTTGTTTGTTATTTCTTGTTTTTCCCTTGCTGCTTTTAATATTTTTCTTTGTATTTAATTTTTGATAGTTTGATTAATATGTGTCTTGGCGTGTTTCTCCTTGGATTTATCCTGTATGGGACTCTCTGCACTTCCTGGAATTGATTAACTATTTCCTTTCCCATACGAGGGAAGTTTTCAACTACTCTTCAAATATTTTCTCAGTCCCTTTCTTTTTCTCTTCTTCTGCGACCCCTATAATTCGAATGTTAGTGTGTTTAATGTTGTCCCAGAGGTCTCTGAGACTGTCCTCAATTCTTTTCATTCTTTTTTCTTTATTCTGCTCTGCAGTAATTATTTGCACTATTTTATCTTCCAGGTCACTTATCCGTTTTCTGCCTCAGTTATTCTGCTATTGATTCTTTCTAGAGAATTTTTAATTTCATTTATTGTGTTGTTCATCACTCTTTGTTTGCTCTTTAGTTCTTCTAGGTCCTTGTTAAATGTTTCTTGTATTTTCTCCATTCTATTTCCAAGATTTTGGATCATCTTTACTATCATTATTCTGAATTCTTTTTCAGGTAGACTGCCTATTTCCTCTTCATTTGTTAGGTCTGGTGGGTTTTGACCTTGCTCCTTCATCGGCTGTGTGTTTCTCTGTCTTCTCATTTTGCTTCACTTACTGTGTTTGGGGTCTCCTTTTTGCAGGCTGCAGGTTCGTAGTACCTGTTGTTTTTGGTGTCTGCCCCCAGTGGCTAAGGTTGGCTCAGTGGGTTGTGTAGGCTTCTGTGTGGAGGGGACTGGTGTCTGTGTTCTGGTGGATGAGGCTGGATCCTGTCTTTCTGGTGGGCAGGTCCATGTCTTGTGGTGTGTTTTGGGTTGTCTGTGGCCTTATTATGATTTTAGGCAGCCTCTCTGCTAATGGGTGAAGTTATGTTCCTGTCTTGCTAGTTGTTTGGCATAGGGTGTCCAGCACTCCAGTTTGCTGGTGATTGAGTGGAGCTGAGTCTTGGCATTGAGATGAAGACCTGTGGGAGATTTTCACCGTTTGATATTATGTGGAGCTGGGAGGTCTCTTGTGGACCAATGTCCTGAACTTGGCTCTCCCACCTCTGAGGAACAGCCCTGACGTCTGGTTGGAGCACCAAGAGCCTGTCATCCACACAGCTCAGAATAAAAGGGAGGAAAAAAAAAGAAAGAAAGAAGAGAGCAACCAAACCAAAAAAGAAATCCACCAATGATGACAAGCACTAAAAACTATACTAAAAAAAAAAAAAAAACCGGACAGACAGAACCCTAGGACAAATGGTAAAAGCAAAGCTATACAGACAAGATCACATACAGAAGCATGCATATACACACTCACAAAAAGAGAAAAAGGGAAAAATATATATATATCATTGCTTCCAAAGTCCACCTCCTCAATTTGGGATGATTTGTTGTCTATTCAGGTATTCCACAGATGCAGGTACATCAAGTTGACTGTGGAGATTTAATCCGCTGCTTCTGAGGCTGCTGGGAGAAATTTCCCTTTCTCTTCTTTGTTCGCACAGCTCCTGGGGTTCAGCTTTGGATTTGGCCCCGCCTCTGCGTGTAGGTCCTCTGAGGGTGTCTGTTCTTCGCTCAGACAGGACGGGGTTAAAGGCGCAGCTGCTTCGGGGGCTCTGACTCACTCAGGCTGGGGGGAGGGAGGGGTACGGATGCGGGGCGAGCCTGCGGCGGCAGAGGCCGGTGTGACGTTGCAGCAGCCCGAGTCGCGCCGTGCATTCTCCCAGGGAAGTTGTCCCCGGATCACGGGACCCTGGCTGTGGCGGGCTGCACCGGCTCCCGGGAGGGGCAGTGTGGAGAGTGACCTGTGCTCACACACAGGCTTCTTGGTGGCAGCAGCAGCAGCCTTAGCGTCTCATGCCCGTCTCTGGGGTCCGTGCTGATCAGCCGCGGCTTACGCCCGTCTCTGGAGCTCCTTTAAGCGGTGCTCTGAATCCCCTCTCCTCGCGCACCAGGAACAAAGAGGCAAGAAAAAGTCTCTTGCCTCTTCGGCAGCTCCAGACTTTTTCCCGGGCTCCCTCCCGGCTAGCTGTGGTGCACTAGCCCCTTCAGGCTGTGTTCACGAAGCCAACCCCAGTCCTCTCCCTGCGATCCGACCTCCGAAGCCCGAGCCTCAGCTCCCAGCCCCGCCCGCCCCGGTAGCTGAGCAGACAAGCCTCTCGGGCTGGTGAGTGCTGCTCGGCGCCGATCCTCCGTGCGGGAGTCTCTCTGCTTTGCCCTCCGCACCCCTGTGGCTGCGCTCTCCTCCGTGGCTCCGAAGCTCCCCCCTCCGCCACCCGCAGTCTCTGCCCGCGAAGGGGCTTCCTAGTGTGTGGAAACCTTTCCTCCTCCACAGCTCCCTCCCACTGGTGCAGGGCCCGTCCCTATTCTTTGTCTCTGTTTTTTCTTTTTTCTCTTGCCCTACTCAGGTACCGGGGGAGTTTCTTGCCTTTTGGGAGGTCTGAGGTCTTCTGCCAGCGTTCAGTAGGTGTTCTGTAGGAGTTGTTCCACATGTAGATGTCTTTCTGATGTATTTGTGGAGAGGAAGGTGATCCCCGCGTCTTACTCTTCCGCCATCTTGAAGCTCCTCTTGCCTATGGCATCTTGAAACACCTATTTTTTGCCTGAACGAAGGGAATCGTATAAGAACATGCTGCTATTAAAAATTAAACTACTTAGAAGCACTCGTATATGTGGATGTTAGTATAAACATTAGGATTTTGGAGGGAATGATGTAAGATTGTCAATCATATATGAAAAATGAGATATAGGTATTGAGTCCCTCCTCCCCGCCATGACTCCCACACCCATCCGTTTTCTGCAAATAACATATTCCTCAAATGCGTTTTCTATTCCATCAAAAACCAAACAAGTAATTAATCTTCCAAATTAAGTATATCAACCCTCAGAGTAATAAAACACTTACTGTAAGATTTTCGGAGATTGACTTCCTGAAAAATTAATACCAGATAACTGTACTCTTTTTGAGAACAAAAAGTATAATAGTTTTTGAGAACATAAAATTTATGAACTTTTTTAACGTGTTATATTTCATATAGCTCTTCCATCTGTCTCTATTTAGAAATATATTATTTATTCGTATTTAGGTAATCACATTGCTTCTAGACAGATAAGAAATGATTGATAATTTTAAAAAAGTTTCATAAAATGTTGGTATCTTTAGTCACACACGTATTCAACAATGGCAACAATGCAGTGATTAATGTTCAGGTAATTTATGCTCCAGAGAACAATTAAATCGATTGCTATAACCTGGAGTTTCCTATTATGAATGAACTTTGAAGAACTATAATTTTCTGGATAACTCAGCTGAAAGTATAGCAACATGAAATGTGCAAGTAATATCAGAAAATGTTCTACTAACATTTATCTTGATAAATTATTTCAGTTCTACGTTTGATTTTGCAGACACATCACGATGTCATTCAGTGTCATTGAGATAACTGAAAAAGCTCATAGAAGTGATAATTGCCTCTGTATTTTCCAGTTGGATGTTAAAATGATTTTAAAAAAATGACCATGATGCACTGTTAACACAATTTCTTCTATAAGTTACTTTAGCTGCTTTTAAAATATTAGCAGTTGCAGTATTTGCATATTTTCTCTATGAAGACTGATTTAATCTCATCTCCCTCAAAAAACTAAACCAAACCACACCAAACCAAAAGCAAAAACAGAACGTCCTATTTGAATAGAGTAATAACTCTATGGGATTAGGTATTCTAAATCAGTACTGGTTTGTAGCAAGTTGTACAAACTTTTCTATCTTATGAACATAATTTACTAAGTGGTTATGGGAACTATAAAATACATTTTTCACCTGAGACTTTTTTGTCCAAGAGTACACAACGTTTTATAAACCTGCCCTTAACCTCACATACCTAAAAGGCTCATTTTCTACACTTCTGAGAGCTTATTCTCTATGTAAGATCTTAATTGAATTATTCAAAATTCAACATAACATTTATATTATTACTGAGGAAGGAAACAAAAGTAGAAGGTTAATTCTGAATGCATTGAGCACCTACTAAGAATGAGATTTTAAAAGTTTGAGGGTGGTATGAGCACAGAGATATAACACAGTTCAAGAAGAGACTTATGGGACTGTTATAAGCATTTGCTGATTTGTATGCTTTCATTTTCCCAAAGGAAGCAGGGATCAAATTTTTGTGATTTCTACTGGAACACAAAATAAAAGAAAGACCTATTCTGACTTGAACAATTCAGATATATATGAATGTCTCCATTATCCTGTAAGCTCCTTGAAGGCAGGAATTATATCTTCTTCATTTCTTTGTTTCCTAAATGCCTGGTACATGTGTTACATTTATTTAATTGAATTTACACTCTCGTGGGTAGAGGCAATAACCTCCACTTACAGGTTGGCATTCAAGGGCAAAGTTCATGTTGCTTCAGCATAGTAAGTGGGTCAAAGTTAAGAACAGAGTTTTCATCTCATGTATGCTTTTAAATCTGAAGCAAAATTACAAAAATAATAATAATCCCTCTTGCTCTATTTTTATTTTCCTAATGACTTTCTGATATTTTAAACTATTTTTAATAGATAAAATATTAATGCAAAAATTCTGATTAACTTAAAATATATAATTTTAAGGGACAGTAATGATTTTTTATCTTAGATAGTAAGATTATGAAACAAGCTATTGTAATTATATTCAAAATACTATATAAAATATTAAGCATTTTAAATTTTTACCATTTTTTTTTGTTCACTTATAATAATTACATTCATTTAAAGTCCATTCAACAAATGTTTATGTATATGTCTGTCTGTCATCTATCTGCCTATCTATCCATCTGTCATTCACACACTTCTAGGCAGGGTAGGATTATAGAGACATAATTCCTATTCTCTAATGAGAAGGAGCTTCATAGTAACTAGGTGAACAACACACATAAAATTGGATCGAATGTAAGCCGAATGATAATATCAAACGTGTCTTGTAGCAGTATGTATTTGACTGCATCCCTAGTCAGTATGATATTCATGAGTGTCATGAGTTCTTAGGAAGGAGAGATCACTGTGGTCTGTCAAGAATATAAGACCTACCGTGCAGAATGTTAAACTTGTGCTTGAATTTTTCTCATTATGTAGAAAATTCTGATTTCTCTGTGCTAAACAAATAAGCTATAAAAAATATGATCAGGAAATCAGTAGGAGCATGAAAAAATAGCTGCTTTTTTGGGTGATAGGATTCCGGATAATAAGATATTTATTCTAGCCTTGACTTCATAATATTGCTTGTGTAGTCCTGTTTATAAATGAACTGTGTACTTTGGCTTCATATTAGCAAAGAGAAATAAATTCTGCTATGTCCTTGTTTAAAATCAGGTGACTAATTCATGTATATCTTCATTCAGGAAATGTTTGTTCATTTATGCATTTAATCATATACTGTTTATTCATACCTCCTGTCTTAGTTTGGGCTGCTCTAACAAATTACTGTAGATTGGGTGGCTTAAACAACAAACATTTATTTCTCACAGTTCTGGAGGCTGGAAGTCCAGGATCATGGCACTAGCACGGTACCAGCCCTCTTCAGGGTTGCAGACAGCTGACGTCTTGCTGTATCCTCTCATGACAGAAAGACATCTAGCTAGCTCTCTGGCCTCTTCTTATAAAGGCACTAATCCTATTCATAAGCATTCCACCTTCATGACCTAATAACCTCCCAAAGGTCTCACCTCTAAATACCATCACATTGAGATTAGGGTTTCAAAATATGAATTTCAGGAGGACACGAACATTCAGTTTATAACATTTCCTATCCATTGGAGTGATCCAGATACTGATGGTGGGATGGGCCAGCACTTGTCTTCAGAATGCTAGCAGTCTAGAAAAAGTTCCCCATCTCTGAATGGTAAATTTATGTGTGTGTGTGTATGTGTGTGTGTGTGTTTGCATGTATATGGCCATATAAGTGTATGAAACTCTGTAAGTATTTAATGAGCTCCTATTAGCTTCATACAAGATACAGGGACTTTTCTGTTTGGTGATGTATGAAATTCATCCTCACATTCCAGGTAAGAAACACCCGAAGTAGAAGTTTTCTTAGAGCCAAAGCAAAATAACCACGTGAGATCTGAAAGATCTTTTGGTGAATACCAATAATGGTTCCCTAAAGAGTTGTTTTACAAATGACATAGGTAGTGTCTTGATGTGATGTACATACCAGTGAAAAAGCATATGCCATGAAAAATAGGGGGAATTTTGTAATTATTTTTCCTTAGTCACATTTTGTACTTTTTAGAGTGATCAAGATTTTCAGTGAGAATTCACCTAGTTGTGAGGCCTCCTGGATACTAATTAACTTTTGCCATGTTATGATCCTGTACACAGAAAGGTTAAATACATTGCATCTGAGAAAAAAATCTCTTTAAAAACACTGTGTACACAAAGAATTCCTGAAAATGACTGGTAACTAAGTGGTTTGAAAGAGTTAAAATAGTTCCCTATAGGGCTAGTTCATGAAGACAATACCTAGACCTGTATTGTAAAAACGGACATGGTTTTCAAACTTAGTCTCTTTATGTGGGAAGATTGTGGTGACAGAAAATGCTTATTTCCTTTAATTCAGTTTACCACTTAATCTATAAATGCAAACAATGTTAAAGAATGCTTGAAAAAAATAAATTTGGAATCCAACATTAACCTCCCAAACCAGCTGAAGTTGCTCAAAAGACAATAAGGGCAAAATTTCATTATATAGACTTCAAGTGGGTTTTTAAAAAACCCCATAGCCTTTCCAACTAAAATGATGAATGCTGTTCTGATTCTAATTGACAAGTGTTATATATAAAAGAGTTCTTGCCTTCATTCTTATCAAAACTATGGGGATTTCCAATGATAGGACAATATTATGTGGGTGGAAACTTCTCAGAAGAATAGAGAACTTATCAGTATTTACTTAGCTTCTATTACATTCAGAGCCATAAAAGCAACTACACTCATAAATTTATAGCCAGTCAAGGATATTGCCTCTTCCCCAAAGAGGCTAGATATTAAAGGAGTAGAGTGAATGAGCTCAAATCATGAAGTGGTTTCAATATTGGAGGACTTTTCCCCCTTCATATTTCAACTTGTAGACAGTATGTTATGAAGAATCACTGGCTAGCTAACTTTGGGTGTTCAGAAGCAAAAAACAATCTTATCCATTTTTTTCTTACGAGTTTTCTTTTTCTTCTACAATTAGTACTTAATAATAATACCTACACTTTAATGAACTCTAACTGTAGACTAATGGTCACCAAACTTGCTTGAATAAATGTTTTTTATAAATTCACCTTTTCAGATAAAGAAACCAGAGGTTCATAGAGGTTAGGAATCTAGCTCAAAATCGCATAGCAGAGACAGGGCTTAAGCCGAGATCTTTCTGATTCTGGAGCAGATTCTGTATTAGCTTCCTAATTCTGCTGTAACAAATTACCACCAACTGAGTGGCTTGAAATAACACAGATTTATTATTTTACAGCTCTGAAGGTCAGAACTCCAAAAGAGGTCTCACTGGGCTAAATTCCAGGTGTCGGCAAGGCTGCATTCCTCTGCAGACTCTAGGGGAGAATGTGTTCTCTTACCTTTTTCTGCTTCTACAGTCTTCCTCCATTCCTTGGCTCATGGCCCCTTCTTCCATCTTCCATCTTCAAAGCCAACAACCCCATCGCTCTAACCTTTTTCTTTTTTTTTTTAATAAATTTATTTATTTACTTATCTATTTTTGGCTGCGTTGGGTCTTCGTTGCTGCACGCGGGCTTTCTCTGGTTGTGGCTAGCGGGGGCTACTCTTCATTGCAGTACTCTGGCTTCTCATTGCTGTGGCTTTCTCTTGTTGCGGAGCACGGGCTCTAGGCGTGCAGGCTTCAGTAGTTGTGGCTCACGGGCTCTAGAGCACAGGCTCAGTAGTTGGGGCACACGGGCTTAGTTGCTCTGTGACATGTGGGATCTTCCTGGATCAGGGATTGAACTTGTGTCCCCTGCATTGGCAGGCAGATTCTTAACCACTACACCACGAGGGAAGTCCCTCTAACCTTTATTTCTGTCATCACATCTCCTTTTCTGACTCTCTTGTCTCCCTGTTCCATATTTCAAGAACTCTTGTAATTACACTGGGCCCATCCAGACTATCCAGGATAATCTCCTTATTTAAAGGTCCTTAATCACATCTGCAAAGTCACTTGCCATGTAAGGTAACATATTCATAGCTTCCAGAGATTAGGGCATCTTTGAAAGACCATTAATCTGCCTACCACAGAAGCTAAAGTAGATCTAGGTAAATATACTGCAGTTGTGTGTGTATTTTAAAATTAATATTTTGATATTGTAATTTAGTAGCCTGAAATTATAATCAGTAAGATTAATGATCACTAAAATGATGATAGTATATAATATGTATATATTATGTAATCTGTATATAGTATATAATAAATTATATAATGGAATGGTGTTGAATCCAGAAAAATTCCTGCTCCATCATTTACTACCTGTACAACCTGACATAAATCTCTTAGTGCCATTTCTTTAGAATTGAAATGGTGGTAAATTAAAACAAAATTTTTCCTTAGAACATAATGGAAACAAACAATTAGCTGGTAGACGGTCTACAAATAATATTCCTCTGCTCAGTATTCTCTTTTTTACTTTCTAGTATTCAGTGCCTGCTTTCTTTGTTTTTTACTATAATGTTAAATTTGGGTATTTGAATTAATTCATTAACCTGATGATGGCTTTTTCTCATTCCATTTCAGGTACTTAGTTTTTTAAAATGAAGTTTTCTTTATTGTGTGTTGTTATAATAAGTGTACAACTAGTAGTTTCATGGGAAATGGATCCTGGGTCAGTCTTTTATTGGGCTGACCAAAAAATTTATTTGGGTTTTTCCGTAAGATCTTATGGAAAACCCCGAACGAACTTTTTGGCCAGCCCAATATAAATGATTTTTAAAGATAAATCATGATGAAAAATCTGAAAGAGAAATTAAGAACACACTCACATTTACCATTGCAACAAAAAGAATAAAATACCCAGGAATAAACCTACCTAAGGAGATAAAAGACCTCTATGCAGAAAACTATAAGACACTGATGAAAGAAATTAAAGATGATACAAACAGATGGAAAGATATACCATGTTCTTGGATTGGAAGAATCAACATTGTGAAAATGACTATACTACCCAAAGCAATCTACAGATTCAATGCAATCCCAATCAAACTACCAATGGCATTTTTCACAGAACTAGAACAAAAAATTTCACAATATGTATGGAAACACAAAAGCCCCAAATATCCAAAGCAATCTTGAGAAAGAAAAATGGAGCTGGAGGAATCAGGCTCCCTGAGTTCAGACTATACTACAAAGCTACAGTAATCATGACAGTATGGTACTGGCACAAAAACAGAAATATAGATCAATGGAACAGGATAGAAAGCCCAGAGATAAACCCACGCACATATGGTCACCTTATCTTTGGTAAAGGAGGCAAGAATATACAATGGAGAAAAGACAGCCTCTTCAATAAGTGGTGCTGGGAAAACTGGACAGCTACAAGTAAAAGAATGAAATTAGAAAACTTCCTAACACCATACACAAAAATAAACTTAGAATGGATTAAAGACCTAAATGTAAGGCCAGACACTATAAAACTCTTAGAAGAAAACATAGGCAGAACACTCTATGACATAAATCACAGCAAGATCCTTGTTGACCCACCTCCTAGAGAAATGGAAATAAAAACAAAAATAAACAAATGGGACCTAATGAAACTTAAAAGCTTTTGCACAGCAAAGGAAACCATAAACAAGACGAAAAGACAACCCTCAGAATGGGAGAAAATATTTGGAAACGAAGCAAGTGACAAAGGATTAATCTCCAAAATATACAAGCAGCTCATGCAGCTCAATATCAATAAAAACAAACAACTCAATCCCCAAATGGGCAGAAGACCTAAATAGACATTTCTCCAAAGAAGATATACAGATTGTCAACAAACACATGAAAGGATGCTCCACATCACTAATCATTAGAGAAATGCAAATCAAAACTACAATGAGATATCACCTCACAGCGGTCAGAATGGCCATCATCAAAAAATCTACAAACAATAAATGCTGGAGAGGGTGTGGAAAAAAGGGGACTCTCTTGCACTGTTGGTGGGAATGTAAATTGATACAGCCACCATGGAGAACAGTATGGAGGTTCCTTAAAAAACTAAAAATAGAACGACCATAGGACCCAGCAATCCCACTACTGGGCATATACCCTGAGAAAACCATAATTCAAAAAGAGTCATGTACCAAAATGTTCATTGCAGCTCTATTTACAATAGCCAGGACGTGGAAGCAACCTAAGTCCCCATCGACAGATGAATGGATAAAGAAGATGTGGCACATATGTACAATGGAATATTACTCAGCCATAAGAAGAAACGCAATTGAGTTATTTGTCGAGGTGGATGGACCTAGAGTCTGTCATACAGAGTGAAGTAAGTCAGAAAGAGAAAAACAAATACCGAATGCTAACACATATATATGGAATCTAAAAAAAATGGTTCTGATGAACCTAGGGGCAGGAAAAGAATAAAGACGCAGACGTAGAGAGTGGACTTAAGGACATGGGGAGGGGGAAGGGTAAGCTGGGATGAAGTGAGAGAGTAGCACTGACATATACACACTACCAAATGTAAAATAGATAGCTAGTGGGAAGTAGCTGCATAGCACAGGGAGATCAACTCAGTGCTTTGTGACCACCTTAGAGGAGTGGGATAGGGACAGTGGGTGGGAGATGCAAGAGGGAGGAGATATAGGGATATATGTATATGTATAGCTGATTCACTTTGTTATAAAGCAGAAACTAACACACCATTGTAAAGCAATTATACTCCAATAAAGGTGTTAAAAAAGATAAATCACAATCTCATGTTCTAGGAGAGTTATAGCAAAAATACCATCTCTGCCTTATCATTCCCTCACTTTCATCACGTTCTCAGGGGCAACTCCTACCTGTGGATTTTTAGTTGTTTTTCTTTGGACTGCTATTCTGCAATTCTTGATCACATGACTGTCAACTTTGAACTGATACAGTTGACTTCCAGTGTGAAACTTGAGGATCTGTCCCACTTAGCTTACCTCACCTTTCCCCGTCCCTCCTTTCAATATTTGACATTTATAGTTTTAGTTTTGTTCTTCTATTGATTACTTTTTTTTTTTTAAAGGACTTGTGAATTCTTAGTCACTTTTTTTTTTAATTAATTAATTAATTTATTTATTTTTGGCTGTGTTGGGTCTTCGTTTCTGTGCGAGGGCTTTCTCTAGTTGGGGCGAGTGGGGGCCACTCTTCATCGCAGTGCGCGGGCCTCTCACAATCGCGGCCTCTCTTGTTGTGGAGCACAGGCTCCATACGCGCAGGCTCAGTAGTTGTGGCTCACGAGCCCAGTTGCTCCGCGGCATGTGGGATCTTCCCAGACCAGGGCTCGAACCCGTGTCCCCTGCATTGGCAGGCAGATTCTCAACCACTGCACCACCAGGGAAGCCCCCTATTGATTACTTTTATAACTCAAAATAATGTAGTTAAAGTTTATTTCTTTTTTCCAACAAGTCTATACAGTTCACTTTCTAAGACAAGTTATTAATACTTCCACCTGTGTCCTCGAATTTTCCTTCCTCCTCAGGCTAACTTTTTTAGTCAGCTAAACTTTTACTTTTATATTGTCAAGCTTGTTTATATTTACATTCTTTCTATAACAGTCACTGTGTTCCTTTTTCTAATATGTTGATTCTAAATGTTGGAAACCTGTAAACAGTGTTGACACTCCACTAACATTATCTAATGCTGAATCACAACTAGTGTGCTGTGTTCTTGGATAGAGGCCCATCCCAGGAAACCTAGGGCATGCTTGGAAAAAAGTTCACCGTGTCCAAACGGACTCTCTCTTTTTTATTTATTTATTTATTTTTTAATTCAGTTGCTTGACGTCATTCCAAATTGCATTTGCTTTACGTGTGCACCTTGACTTTTTCATACAGGTTTGTTTTTATCCTGAATTGTGTTTCGTTTTAGTTCCTGCTCTAAATTTGCTGTTATCTTATCCGTATTTTATTTTTCCCCTCAAAGTCTCAGAGTTTTTTCCCCTGGAAACTTCCCTTGTGAATCTCTACATATTTTTTAAGTCTCACAATGCAGTATCCCAAAATTTCAGAAGGATATGAGTGTGGGCCTTTTTTCACTCCTTGCATTGGGATCCCCATGGGCCTCTTCAATTTTGAAACTCATTATCATTCTTTAGTTTGGGGATATTTTCTTGTTTTTTCTTTGATGATTTCTTCTTTCCCATTTCTTTGTTTTTTATTTTCTCATCCTCATTTCTATTCGTTGGACCTCCTAGATTAGTTTTCTTTGTCTCTTGTCTTTATTTTATCTTTTTATTCTCTTTCCACTTTTGCTCTTCACATAAGAAATATTTTTATTGCTTACTTTTCAGTCTTCAGGTGCATTTCATGTTTTTGTTATTATATGTTTAATCTCTAAGGTCTCTTTCTAGTTCTATAATTATTTTTATTTTTTAATTTATATTAATTTTTTGAAACTATAAGAAATACCATACATGCATAAAATCAGACATTGTCTTCAAGATTGTCTTGGCTACTCTTATTCTTTTCAATACCATATAGATATTTAGAATGACCTTGTTAATATTCACTAAAAATCATGCTTGGACTTTCATTGGAAATGCCATAACTTCATTGATTAATTTGCAAAGAGTTGAAAAACCTTTATTTATTAAATGCGGTTGTTGTTTTTTTTAATTTATTTATTTATTTGTTTATGGCTGTGTTGGGTCTTCGTTTCTGTGCGAGGGCTTTCTCTAGTTGTGGCAAGCGGGGGGGCCACTCTTCATCGCGTTGCGCGGGCCTCTCACTATCGCGGCCTCTCTTGTTGCGGAGCACAGGCTCCAGACGCGCAGGCTCAGTAGTTGTGGCTCACGGGCCTAGTTGCTCCGCGGCATGTGGGATCTTCCCAGACCAGGGCTCGAACCGGTGTCCCCTGCATTGGCAGGCAGATTCTCAGCCACTGCGCTACCAGGGAAGCCCACCTTTATTTATTGAGTAAGGTAATCCATGAACATGATATATCCCTCTGTTGGTATTTTCTTCAACTTCGGGGTTTTCTGAATGGGGGTATTTCACATATATGTATCTTAACAAGTATATTATGATTTTATAGAAAACCACAATTTTAAGGGAAAAAACATACCCGTCTGTTTACTTGGAGGTAAAGGAAAAGCTATGTTAATCAAGTCTTGCTACAATACTGCATAACAACAACAACAAAATCATAAAATGCTTAGTGGCTTATTGATGTTTTACTTATTTTTACACTCCTGAGGGTATAAAGTGGCCGATCTAGGCTAGTCTCCTTTGGGTTAAGGCTACATTACAGGCTTCTGATGAGGTTTCAGGCATGAGGTCCAGGCTGAAGGAGCAGCAGAATGAGTGACATGCTCTTTTCGTGGCAGATCACAGGCGCAGGAGAGAGCAAGCCGAGCCATGCAAGCAGTTAGAGTTTCTGTTACATCATGTCCACTAACACTGTATTAGTCAAAGCAATTTCATGGCCAACCCCGACATGAGTGGGATAGGGAAGTGTATCCCACCCACAGTGGGAGGCACTGTAATATTACATAGCACAGGATGTGGATGTATAATCCTAGTACAAGAAACTGAATAATTGGATAATAATCCAGTTGATATCGGGAGGAACGTATATGAATAGAAGTACAAATATTCTTGATGTACATGACCTTTGTTTGTTTGTTTGTTTTCCACAAGCTTTTTTTTTTTTAAGAGTTTCACTTATAAGATTAAAAACGTTACTCATTTACTTTTTAGTGATGTATAATTAGTTACGCTACTGCAGTAATGGTGAAAATCAGACGGGAAAGGGCCTCAGTCTCTCTCATGAATATAAGATCCGTGTTTCAAACTGTCCAACCAGTATTCCCCAGAGACCTTATCTTCAATATGCACCGTTATTTCACTAATTCTTTATTTACCCTAATCCTGCTGTTCCTTAATTTCCTATCACCAGATCTCTCGTTTATCCTCAAGTTTTTCTTCTTTTGCATCCCTGTAGCCAACTGGTGAACAGATCCTGTCACTTCCAACTCTGTCAGTGTACCTTTCACATCCCCTCACTCCATTTTTACTCCATTAGAAATTTTCATCTTTAACCAGGAGTTTTGCCTCACAGACGGGTGGGGACAGAAACATCTTACAGAGAAGAAATCTGAGAATGCCCCACGTTTAGAGGGAGGCCTCAGCTGCTAGGACCCTGGCTCTGCATTGACTGAGATCTCAATGTCTCTAAGATAGCATCTAAAGCCCTTTAGAATTTGGTCTCAATGTTTTCTCACCTGGGAAACCTCCAGCTTCCACCTCCTCTCCTCTGTCTGCCACTCAAACTATGTGAAATGCTGACTTCCAAACCTTTACTGTCTTTATGTCTTTACTCTTCTAGGTGATTCTCTCACGACCTTGGCCATCATCTCCTGTCTTCTCCAATCAGTAAACCCCGAGTCTCCTTCCAGATCCAGTTCAGATGCCACCTTTGCCCTCAGGCATTGCCTGACTCACAGTTGGCGGTCTTCTGGGGTTCTCTCAGCATTCTACCTGAATATCCATTACAGAATTTCTTTCTTGGATTCTTTACTTTTGATTATAAAAGTATAAAAAAAAACTTTATAAAAATGAAATGACATATATAGTGTTAAGAAACAGGATCAGTATATATGTCACCTTATTTTTTTTCTAGATCAATAGAAAAAATAAGGTAACATATATACTGATCCTGTTTTACACTGGTAAAAGATACAAAGGGTTGAATCATTCTAGTCCTCTTTTTTTTTTTTTTTTCTTTTAAAGTCATGTAACTTCTTTGTCTGATCTCCTTATGGTCCTTGTCACAACTGTATGGCTTTTAATCACTCATACTTTCAAGGAGTTACTGCACTGCTGGAACCTTAATAATGTTCTAGTTTGTTTGGATGATCTTCCTGATAAAGTCCTGACAGTCTATAATGGGAAGACAATCAAAATAAAAAATGCTCTAAGAGTTCAGGTAGTAGAGCATGCTATTATTTTTCACATGGTGCAAGGGTATTAAAATACTGACTTTCATGCTTTTGATTGAGTTTGTGATGAAATCCAAGAAAAGTTGAAAATTTGAATTATTCTACTGCCAGTAGGGACAGTACATCATGAACAGAAAGCAGGCATATGTAACCAATTCTTGTATCATAATCTGAAGAGTGCCAGATTGTCCCTCTTTTATATGAGTTTCTGTAGTATATCTAAGTAATTAATTCATTATATAGCTCTTTTATATTTGCAGTTAACGCATGGAATTTTACAAATATATAAAATGTCATCTTTAGCACACACTGTTTGAATAGTTAATAATGATGACTTATCTTGATAAAGCATTTCAGATTTTTCCAGGTACTTTCCATTAAATTATCTGACTCACTAGCCCTCTTAAGTAAGCAGTGGAATTGTTGTAATTCTCCACCTGTCCCATCCTTTCTGCCTCCTTCCCTCTTCTTGTTTCCCTGTTTCTGTTTCTTTCTTGTAAAGGAGGCTATTTGGTATATGGAAAGAGCACAGAATATGAATTCAGGTATTTCATTCCATCTTTGCCCCCACTGAATTTGGTTTTGGACAGATCACTTTCATTTCTCTGAACCATGGTTTCCTAATTGGCAAAATAAGGATAATACTAAAGTATATTCCTCAAAGTTGTGAGGATTAAGTGAGGTGAAATCTAGGGAAATTAAAAAAAAAACAAAAAAACAAATGTAATGTCCATGTTAGCTTTCTTTAAGGGAAGCTTGGGATAATGGAAAGAGAACAGATTTTGGCCTCGCTGCTTCTTCAGTAGGTACTTGATCAAGTTATCTAACCTTTCTGAACTTCATTTTCCTTCCTTTCCTGTGTGTAAAAGGGGCCTAATAAATTTCTATCTTGTGAAATTGTTGAATAGAGAAAATAAGGTAACATATATACTGATCCTAACACAGTTCCTGAAACATAGCAGTGTACACTCTATTAAAAGTATTTTCTCTTCTTTCCTCTCTTCCTCCTACAATCCCTCTTTTCTTCCTCTTTTCTTCCTACCTTATTCTTCTTCCTCAACTTCCAGACAAGATGAGCACTTGATTGCAAGATCTTGAGATTTAATAAATTAACATTTTTTTTAGCATCAAGAATTTTTTAAATAAAATTGTAAGCTCTACTTGAGGCAGGAGATGGAGATCCTCTCTTTGGAGTGAAGACTCCTTATTGTCATGCTTTGGAACCTCCATTGAGTCCTGAAAACTTTGTGCAGTAGAATTTGAAAACTGCTGATGTAGCCCCATGCTCTCATTTTACAGATGAGAAAACCGTATTTGAGAGAAGCTGAGTAGTGACTGGCCTAAACGTGCAGACTGGTAAGTGATGAGCTAAGGATAGAACTCCGTTGTTTTTCGCCCTTACCCTGTTGTTCCCCTTACTACGTGAAGGTACAGAATGAAAAATATGCATAATTAAGATTCCTGTCTTGAAGGATATCACAGTCTATTTATGGAGATGGAATTAAGGTATAAAAGATGAGGAAATGCAAAGTAGCATGATACAGTTATGAAATGGTTGGAATAGGTAAACGCTTCAAGAAGAGAGGAGCTTGGTTGATCATTATCCTTTGAGGGTGGACACGGCAAACTCCATGAAGGCAGGGACTTGTTTGCTCATTGTCATTTTGTTCCCAATGCATACAGAAATGACTGCCTTCCAAAAGGGGATTATTACTTGTTTTTTTGAATGGAATGAATGAATGAATGGCTTAATGAAGTATATAATTGAATCAAATCTAGAAAAAGAGTAAGGATTTAGATAATCTAGATCAGGGGTGTTTAAACAGTGGGTTGTGCTTCATTACTGGCTGATGAAATAGGCTTTCTGGATCATGATTTACCTATAAAAAGTTACAAAATGTCATTATGTCATGAAAATTGTGTAGATTTATGTGATACTGACATAAAATACATATGTATAATTTTGTGTATACTCGGTCACAATTTAAAATATATGTCTCACTGGAGGTCATGGTTAAAGATGTTTGAAAGATACTGTTTTACACAAAGAGAATATTAAAGTTTGAGGCAGACATGTGAATGCTTTATAGAAGAATAGTGACTTTAATGATTTTGCTCGATCAGAAGTGTTAAGAATAGTTAACCAAGGTAAAGTTTATTCAGGGGAAGAAGAATCCATTCTTCTATTGAAGAATCATTAAGAATCCTCTGGGGAAAAAAGAAAAAAAAAAAGAATCCTCTGCCCTTCGTTGTCTCTACCGTCCACATTAAGAGGGTTTAACCAAACTACACATTAGAAAGATTAGAAAGATTAATCTGTCAGAAATGGGTAAATTGAATTGGAACTGGGGAGACCAGATCAAGGACTGTGCAAAAGAGTCAGCACAGGGTAAGGAAGTTGTGGCCTTGACTGGTGACAACCTGTAGAGAAAAAGTTTCTTGGCAAAACTGGGGTGGAAGAAGTTAAAAAAAAGTGAGTGGGTGATGACTAAATGGAGCTTAAATAGTAAACAATTTCTTAAAACTGCTGTCTAAGGAAAAGAAATAATTAAGGAAAAAAAAAGTAGGATAATAGAGTTATAAAGTTTTTGTTAAAATAGAGAGGAGATAAAATTCTTTGTGGTCAACTAGGGCAAGTCAACAGAGAAGGCTTCTAAACATAGATTAGAAATGAATCTAAAGAAGACATCAAAATTCTACTGAAAAAGATTACCTGGGAAGGAAGATAATTCCTTTCTTCTGAAATCTAGTGGTTAAGACCAGAGGGGATGGGAGCAATTACTGCTTGTGGATAAGAGAAACTTAAAGAAAGACAGAGTTAATGAACGTTGCTTTCTATAAGTTGAAGATTAACCAGGGAAAACAGTTTAAATCAAGATGTGACATTAGTCTACAAATTTTGTGTTACTAACAAGAGACATTTTTAAGTCGTAAAAACATTTACTTTTCTATGTAATAAACATACCCTTGATTCACCCTAAACTTGTCTAAAACACTACTGTAACTTGAAAAATTATAATTATATATACCATATTTTGTGTAAGTTAGGAGGTTAGAAAGAAGATTATCATAAGAGAATCTTGAATTTTATGTCCTGAAAACCTACTTAAAATGAACTTGGTAATGATGAAACAAGTTCAGATGCTAGAAATATAATTAAAAAGCATCAAAGTATGTTCACTTAAGACAAGCTTTTCTTTTTTGTTTGGGTTTATCTGCCATTCAGAGGAAATCCAGAGGTCAAGAATTATACATTATTATAATTTAAATAAAAATCCATTGCTTAAATTATTTATTTTTAAAATAAAACTAAAGAACAGCCCTTTGTTGTTTATTAAAGGAAAGCTACGGTGGCTTTATTGATGTCCCATGAACATGTGTATGTGAGTTTACACAATTAAGAGAAATAGAGAACATGAGCATAAGTATGTTTGTGTGTGTATTTGTGAGTGTGTGTGTGTAATGAAACTTGTCTCTAGGCATGGTCAGGTACAAAGGTCCATCATTTAAGTCTCAGAACTAAATAAACATGTGAGCTTATGATTATTTTATTGAGCTTTCTTATTTTATGAGCCTCTAATGGCTCATGGATCAGTTATATTGACGAGCACTGGAAACCTTCAGCTTCAATAAGGTTTTTTATTTATTCATTTATTGTTTTTATTGTAAAGTGCCAAGAAGATAATGCCCAGTTCCCAGTCTTAGTTTTCATTTACAATAAACTGGAGAAATACAATTTTTATTATAGAAAAGAAACTAAAATATGTGGTAAGTGTATATAACTGGCAATTTGTATGTGACTTTCTAATTTACCTTCAGTTTCTAATGCAAATTTTTCAACTTCTGAGTTTGAGTATATATTTCACTGTCAACTTCAATATTGGGCTTATGGTTTTTTTTACACTTTTTAGGCTGAACTCACTGGCAAAATTAACCCAGTTATGTGTTTTAGCATTTGTGAGAAGATAACACATTGAAGCATAATTTTTTAAATTTGTCTTTGCTTTTTTTTTGCATATACTGTAATTTATTCCTGTCATATTTTATCAAGAATTCAGATAGTAAGAATTCCTTTCTGTGTAACTTTCTGTGGGAACTTGTAGGCAGTTTGCTCCCGAAGAAAGAGAGCATGATTGGGGCTACACACCCCAGTTTAGTCTTCCCAAATTTGCCTACCAGGTAAGTCCCTTCACCTCTTCTAGGGTCAGGTGAATAAATGGGTGGCCTGGGGTCAGGAGACAGCTTCAGTTCCACAGAAACATCAAGGGTGAGGAGTAAGTATTAATATTAATTTAATTAATACCCACCAAAGTATGAATATTTCTAATATTCATGAGTAGATTTAGTTTGAAAACTAAGCATAAAAGTTTTAATTAATGTAATGGTTGTTAATTTGGCTTACTTATCTATTTCAAAATAAAATTTAAGACTTCGTATTTAGCTATAAAATTAATAAGCCCCCCCTTAATCTACTGGCTTTATCAACACCCTTGTCAGTTTTACTGATAGCACCTTTACTAGAGTTTGTAGAGTAAAATAGAACTGTTTGCCAGTTTAGCTTCAAGAATCTTAAAGATTTTGTTTTTTTAGATTATCCTGAAATAGAAAAGGAAACCACTTGACTTGGTAGGTGCCTGTGTTCCCTGAGGTCAGAGCCAACCATTACATTTTGAAAGGATTCTTAGGTTAATCTTTTGAACCATAGACTTTTAGTGCTAAAATGTTTGTTAAAATCACACTCTGGAGAAGAGAAATACTATTGTATATTGCATTATGTATATTTAGAATCAAATCCTTCACTTCTCTATATATACAGAAGCTGAAGAACAGTTAATTTCCAGGTGACCAAATTTGGAAACATACGTACAGGGAGCAGAAAGGCAATGGATATTCCAAGGTAGAGAGAAACACCTATTTTCTGAGTATATAAGTATTCAAAGTAGGGTCAATATCCAAGTTAAATGAAACCAAATTGAGGGTTCATTATTCTGTTAGACCTTGCATTTTGATTTGTATTAACACTTGCACCACTATAAAAATTATTAAAACAATTTCTTATGATTCATGAGTTCACATAAATATATATTGAAATTCAAATGATTCTAAGGACAAAGGATGAAATCCTTTTAAGGAACTCATGGATATGAGAGCTCTAAGATGACTTCCCTAGGCATTCTAAAGGTTTAAAACTTGTTGTTATATGGATTCCAAAATCCAGGTCTTATACAGTAGAGATTTTAACATACATTTCTTTCAGTGAAGACAGTGAAATTCATAGCTAAACAAGAGCTAGATGTTGAGTCTGGGAACACAGGAGCTATGAATTCACTCTAAAAATTAAAGAAAGTGGCTTATTAGACTCTAGAATCTCCAAATGTGGTGTGGTGACCTGAGAATCCATTCTAGTACCAGATAAATTTCGGTTAGAATCTTGGTATTGTGAGTAGTATGTGTCTTTGCTCAAGTTACTGTGCCCTTTTGAGTCCCAGTTTTCTCATTTATAAAACTGGGGGCAGTAACTCATCACTGTATAAAATCTGGTTAGGATTAAATGAGAAAAAGGCCTTGCAAAATGCACAGCACAGAATTGTCCCTCAGTATCTGTTAAGCATAATGTTCTCCTTTCAAATGCAACTCTCTGAATTGTCTCTCTCCAAGCTACCACCCCTATTAAGAGATAAATCCACCTCTCAGACTGTATCTCCCAGCTTTGCTCATGAATGAAGGCAAATGATTGTTTTACCTAAAGAAATGGAATGATTGTCCTGGAACAGTCAGCAGATTCATGCACCTAAAAAAAGAGCTGCATTTGGTGAAGTCAAACCTTTTCTGTCTTGTATATTTCACTGATAATGCGATTTTCAAATGCAAACTGTGTGGAATCAACTGCTCTGTCTTCAGGAGAGGATAGTGTTTTCGTAGTCTCCTCTGTGGAGACTGGCCAGCAGTCTCTGATACTTTCTCTTCTTCCAGATACACAATTTCAATAACCTAAAGACTGTATTTCAAAAGGTATCAGAAATTCAGCAGTTTTTCCCCCCTCTAAGAAAGGAAGGAGTGGGAAGAAAAACAACATTGTATGATGGTTTACGCATTTCTTAAAGATTTTTTTAAAGTCTGCATTCTTTTTAGTTTTATAATCCATATGGAATGTCTGGATTTTTCTTCCTCCTTTGAAAAAAGAACATATATGAATTTTTCATTTGTTTATAGTTTCAGTCTAATGGTAATAACTCACATTGTTTTAAAAATGTCAGCCACCACACTAAAAAGTTCACATGTGTTAACATATTTACTCCTTAGTTATATTTAGATATTATTCCATTTTTATATACAGGGAAATTGAGGCAAAAAGAATTTGGGTATATTTCCCTGAGGTCACACAAGTAGTGGAACCAGAATTTGAACTTGAGGATACTGTTTCGAGCTGTATCCTTATTCACGGCACAGTAAATAATAAGAGGTAATGTCAGTCTAAAAAATAATGCCAGCCTATATCATTAATGAGGTTCTGTCCTTGTTTTTAATGATTTTTGGTGTGTGTATGTGTTGTGTAAAGAAGCAGCTTTGCTGTGTATGAGTACTTTTTTGTTGAATGAACATTTTGTTTCAGAAACTGGGTAACAAAAGAAAATATGACAAATATTCTATATTTGTTTAACTATCATGTATGTGGATGTGAAGGAACATTTTATAATAAGCTGGAAAACATTGAAATAATATTCTTTTCAATTCCTAATATTCTTTTTAGTTTTTTTCTTTTTTTGGTGCTTAGGTAAGGGTTTTGTTTTTGGAAAACTACTGTGCAATTTGAAAACAATGTAATTTCTAGTGAATGCATACTTCACTGCCTCACAAGTAATAATTGACTTATCTATGTAATATATAAGGCAATTTTTACTTTATTAATCTAAATAATAAAAATAATTTTTGAGAATTAATGACACAGTGCTTTACTCGGTCGGTTGGAACGTATCAAATATGTACAGTGAAATTAAATTCAACTTTGGGGAAAATCATCTCCTCTTCTTTGAGCAGGACACAACATTTTGATTGTTCAGATGTGCAGCCATGATGGATCCCCATAGACTGAGTGTTGAAAGTCTCAAAGAGAGCAAACCTGGAATCTCAGGCCAAATGCTGCAGCATGATTGCGCTTTGATAAGCTAGTATATAGGTCTTCTATCTGATTTTCAGTTTTACATTAAAAAATCATTTTCATCAGTGAAATCAAGAGTGAATTATAAAGATACCATTTAAAATAAACCAAAATTCAGGTGTAGGTAAAAATCACCCATCATTATTAATTTCTTCATATTGAAGTGTGATATCTGAATAATATGTTATGTTATTGTTCCTGAACCCTGCCGGAAAATATAGCTGAGGTAATTCACAGTGTTATACATATTACTGCAAAGTAAGTAAAGGACTCTTGCTCTCAAAGCCTAATAATGACCTTGAGTGCGTAACTTCATTTCTCTGAGTCTCTTTTCTCAGGGGGATGGACTTAGGTCGCTGGTTTTCAGACAGCGCTCTGCTGTGTGCTACAGATCAGGAGCGCTTTAGTCTCCTAAGCCATTCTGACTTTGTATTTTACCTGTTGGTTACATGCTTGCAATCTGCTTAGAAAATACTTCCAGAAGGTAAAGATGTGAGAAGCCCCTGGACTAGATGCCTCTGGAATCCCTCCTACCTTTAACATTATATGATCCATTTCTTTCCTAATTCCTATGCTAGAATCAAACATGCAAATGACCACTGCCTTGCGTTCCAGACTTTTCCAGATGGGATGCTCATCTGCCCCTTTGCAACAGTCGCAGATCCTCTTGTTTTTCTTTTTTCTTTTTTTTTTTTTTTTTAATGAGGATCTTGAATCAGATGCGTATGTTTTGATTGATTGATTGATTGATTGATTTTGGCTGTGTTGGGTCTTCGTTTCTGTGCGAGGGCTTTCTCCAGTTGTGGCAAGCGGGGGCCACTCTTCATCGCGATGCGCGGGCCTCTCACCGCCGCGGCCTCTCTCGCCGCGGAGCACAGGCTCCAGACGCGCAGGCTCAGCAGTTGTGGCTCACGGGCCCAGCCGCTCCGCGGCATGTGGGATCTTCCCAGGCCAGGGCTCGAACCCGTGTCCCCTGCATTAGCAGGCAGACTCTCAACCACTGCGCCACCAGGGAAGCCCCGATCCTCTTGTTTTTCAAGGTCCAACTCTATCTCTGTGATAGCCAGGAAACGCTCTCCTTCCTTGGAATTTCAATAACAGCATGTTAGCATCGTTTTCGAGGTACATACCTGTTCTTCATGCTATCATGGTTTTCACATATTGGAAGAGTTGCCATCTCTAATTCCTGCAGGGGCTAGCTGGGGTAGGCGGATGGAGAGAAGATAATGGTGGGATGACAGGGTACTCCCTGGAGAGCACATGGGCCATTAGGAGGGCATAACCTTAATGGGATTCCTGGATACCATCTACAGGGAAATTTAAGATCAATATTATCGGATTATATTTCAATAAAAATTGTACATCTGAAGTTTTCATGGAAATTTTAACTTTGGAAAACATTCAAAAATAAAGCCCAGAAAGTGCCAGAACAACAAAAAGTATGTGATGGCCACTTGTATACGCCTCTGGACCATACATGCACACATGTTTTCGCCCCCTAACACGAACACAATCTACTTACTTGCATGTTTGTTCAACAGAATTTAGTGAGTCTTATTGGAAATGTTAAGACAGCCTTTTTATATAGGCTTGACTGAAATCCTGATATTGATAGAAACTAGTGCCAACTTGACTGTCAAGAGCAACGTGACAATGCTCTCAAGATGATCAAATTGTAAGTGGATATCTTCAAAGGTAAAACCTTGCATTCTTTACCTCAGTATCCCCTGCTTGATGCTCTGCAGCATAGTATAAATGCCTTCCAGAAGAAGGAGATTAAGGAAAGTTTAACAGTTGTACTATAGTTATTGAAGAGGCAGACAGATTAGCCAGTTGCCTAGAAGAAATCAGAAGTCTCATCTGGAAAGTTGGGAGGGTTTTAAAGCAACCTTCTTGTGTTAATCTTGAAAGATAATTTGTATTAGAGCAGTTTTCCTTTTCAGCTGCTTTTTCTGAGCTCCTTTAGTGCTCACTAAATACACTAGAATACTGATAAGTTTATATTCTTTTAAATCTTGCTCTGCTGGTGATCATACTTCCTTATTCCCATCAAAAACGTTTGAATGTTAAACCATATGAACAATTTGAAACACTCATATTTTAATTCTCTATGTAACAGTGATAGTGTTTATAACAGACTTATACCATCATTTTATTATTGTTTCCTGTTTGAAGTTATTCCCAATTAATTTTTCATATTCCAGTTAAAATTGTAATCTAATCACTTATTCTGTTTATGACTAAATAGCAGAGTGTTCAGTAGTGACTGGATATTCAGGAGGGAAGATAAAACACTTCTGACTCAATGACATGAGAACCAAACATGCACAAGCTTAGTTATAAAGTTTGAAATGATGTGTTGATAAAATGGTAACTTTTCAATTATGAGGAAATCATTGTTTATCATGTTACATTTTACTTAAATATAAAATTGATTCTATTTCTAAAAATAGTGTGTTGATTGATTAAAATATTTATTCATCTATTTCAATTAGATCCAATAAAAATTTCCCTAATCTTAAGAAGTTACTCAAGAGAAGTTCATTTTCTCTTCCCAACACAAATGTAATTCTTGAAGTGGTTTTGGTGGCTCAGAGCTCAGACTTTTAACAGTCCTGTTAACAAAATAAGCATAGGTGTTCTCTTGTTAAAACTATCCACCTATTTTGCCCACAGAAGTTCTGGCTGGTGCGTGGCCCCTCCCTGCTCAGACTCCTTCAGTTCTGCCATTTCCTTCCTCAGCTTTTGTTACACTGCCCCCTGCATCTCACCAAGTGGCCTCACAGTCTAAATTGTTCACGTTAGTCATCTTCTCTCTAAAAAGCATGTCGTCTGTGTAACTTTTCATTGAAGTTCAATATCATTGATCTAAAGCTGGGCTTACCAATGATAGGTCTACTTTCTTTAAAACTAAGGAAAATGATAGTATTTAAATAGAAAGTAGAGAATATTTTTAAGACTAAGCATATAGCAGATATTCCCCTTAAAAATTTATCATAATGACATCCATTGCAGGATTAAACAAGCTGAGATCTTAATAAGTATTATTAGTCATAGTTGCTTAGAACTATTATTTCTATGTTGATATACTTGGCCAATAATAAACAACATTGATGAAAAGAATAACTAACCCCTTAGTACAATTTCCTATGCAGATGACACTTTCATGTGAAATACCTCATTGGATTATCACAACCCTATTATTAATATTATTGTTATACAGATATTATTAAAGATTCAAAACCAAGTTAAGAAAGACTCAAGGAAGCCAAGTGAATGGCTGCTTTTAGAAGGTAAATTTTTACGCTTAATGAAATGAAATTTTGGCAAAATTGACAGTACTTTCCCTTTGACCCAATATATCATTATGAGAAAGTAATCTCAAGTAAATATGAACTTTTATCTCAGTATTTCTTAAAATAGGAATTATTAGGAAAAATCAAATAATTAATAGGAGAATGATTAAGTATATTATCTCATGATGAGTATTAAGCAACTATTACAAGTTACATTTTCTAATAACATGGAAAAATGTTCACAGGTTAATAATAGGTGAATAAAAGCAGGATATAGAAATGTTTAATGTGCATGACCGCAATTATAGAAACATATCTCCGAGTCCCGAGCCTGAATAATCCAATGCACAAAGCATCTGTCCATCTCAGGGTCCTCTCTGAATCCTCCTGGTTCATCTCTTTTCTTGACTACTCCTTCTTCAGGTTCCAGATTAAATGTTACTTTCTCAGGAAAGCATTAGCTGATCCTCAAGGTCACTTCAGACCAGGTGTGTACCCCAGTTATATCTTGTCCTAACACTTTAATACTTACTATGATGACAATCACTTTGTAGTATCTTTAGAATGTCTGTCTTCCTTACTAGACTGTAAGCTTCATTTGAGCAGAAACTGCATCAGCCTTGTTTCTCAATGCCTGGTACAGAGACTGGGACATAGTATGAACCCAGTAAACATTTGTTGAAGAAATGACTGACTGACTGAATGAATGAATGCAAGGCATTGTGCTGAGGAATTTTCACATAATCTGTTTGAGACTCCACAAAAATGATGAAGTGGGGGCCATCTCTATTACATTTTATGGATAAGGAAACTAAATCTTAGAGAGAGAAAATTGTCCAAAGTTGTATAGCAAGTCAGTGGACAGCTCAAATTGAAACCTGATGTCTTGGAATGTAGTGCCCAAGTTCTTAGACACTGATTACGGAAGTGGTTGCACTGAATATAACTAAGTCAACCGTATCTTGTTGAACTATATTAGATGTTCACATTTGTAGGTCGAAAATGGTGAAATATCACCAACTTCATATTAATTTATTAATAATAATGAATTTACAAGCATTTTAAATTCTGCAAAATATATAAAAATACTGTGGAAAACTGCAGTAGTTTTTATGTTTTGCACACAATCTTAACATTCTTCAAATTTTCTACACTTTTTAATCATTTTCTGTAAAAAGGAACACAGTTATTAAAATCTACTCACCCCAGAATGTTGGAGCTAGTTCTCAAGTCCAGATTTTTTTTTTTTTTTTTTTTTTTTTTGGCTGCATTGGGTCTTCATTGCTACGCGCAGGCTTCCTCTAGTTGCAGCGAGCAGGGGCTAGTCTTCATTGCAGTGCACAGGCTTCTCCTTGCGGTGGCTTCTCGTTGCTGAGCATGCGCTCTAGGTGCGCAGGCTTCAGTAGTTGCAGCACGCAGGCTCAGTAGTTGTGGTGCATAGGCTTAGTTTCTCCATGGCATGTGGAACCTTCCCGGACCAGGGCTCAAACTTGTGTCCCCTGCATTGGCAGGTGGATTCTTAACCACTGTGCCACCAGGGAAGTCCCTCAAGTCCAGATCTTTTGACACCAAATCCCAAAGAGTTTTCATTGAATAAATAGACTGTGTGAAAGAGCAAATCAGAGTTCTATATTGCAAAGTTATAACCATCTTATGAATTGCTATACAATTATCAATTGATTAACTTTTCCAGATAGTTTAATCCAAAGTCAATCTTTAAAATATTGTTTTAAAATTTTAATTGAAAATTCTTTGTAAAATCTAAGACTACAGAACAGGAAGCCACATTAAGTCTACATCATAGAACTATTAAGGTTTTGAGCTGGTTGGGTATACTTCTTTCTATATATGCCTTTCATGCTTTCTATTATTTTCTATCACAGATACTGCTAGCAATCAAATTTATAACATCTAGTTTTAAAGATACATGTTTTATTTATTGCAAGCATTAGTATTTAAGATAAACTTGGTTTTCAAAAGTTAATTATTTTTCCTGAAACTCACCAAGGTAACATAACATAAAATTTATATCACATTCTAAATGTAATAGTTTCCATCTACTAAACCCAAACTCCCAGTCCATCCTTCCCCCTCCCCCCACCCCCACCCCTTGGCAACCACAAATCTGTTCTCTTTGTCCATTGAGTCTGTTTCTATTTCTTAGATAGGTTCATTTGTGCCATATTTTAGAGTCCACATATAAGTGATGTCATACAGTCTTTGTTTTTCTCTCTCTGACTTACTTCACTTAGTATGATAATCTCTAGTTGCATCCATGTTGCTGCAAATGACATTCTTTCTTTCTTTTTTATGGCTGTGTAATATTTCATTGTATTTATGTACCACATCTTCTCTATTGGGATACAGCATTTGATAGGCATAGAATTAAGTCATGCTGCCTACACACAGATTCTGAAGGTGGTCACAGTTACTGAACTCCCCATAGGTCTGTGCCAGCTGCCCACCGTACCTTAGATCAAAAGCATCAGATATGAACCCAAAGTGATTACACAGGGCCTATTTTTATTCATGGCTTATTGCTAATCTTATGAATGAATGAATGAATGAATGAATTGACAGCCTCTATCTTAACTGGATTCCTAACCTCCAGCTGTTGTTCCTTCACCGTCACATTGGACTTCTTGGCCCTGACGTTACAAATGAATCTGATGATCCTTTCTTTGGACATTGTCTCTAGGACCAGCCTTTGCCCCATTATTGCTCCTTAAATTTTCTACTTCTTAAAGTGTACCTTTCATTGTCCCATTTGCAGAGACCCCAACATGCTTTCTCCCTGAGCCTTGACAATACATTTCATTATATTTTAATAACTAGATTTGAATAATCTGAATTGACCATCTTTTCTTCCTGAACTTTTAAGTGCAGAGTAGAGCTAAGCCCTGAGATGGGAGACAAAATACATGAAAATAGTAGTCCTGTATAATAGTATTTTATACTTTAGTTAAATTAGTAATAATTTACTGTGGTTCATTTGCAGAACCATGAACCATACAGCTTATCTATACCTTTGTGGATGGGACCTGGCCCAATTCAAGCAAACAACAAACAAAAATTTAAAAACCTTTTCTGGCTTAAAATTTGAAAGTTGATTTCGAAAATTCACTCTCCAAAAGTGAATTCAAAAAGTGAGTAATTTTATAATCCCACTTAACATCTCAACAATTTAAAAAATGGTAAAACCTAGTATCCCAATTGTTTTGTTTACTCGCTCTTTTCTGAATAATAATTTTCACATTTCACATTTTCATAAACTTTAATTTCCTTCATGATACTTTACCTTGGGACAGGCTTTTTTTGCCAACTCACAGACGGGTTGTCCTTTTGCATATAACTATATGTGTGAATCACCCCTTCTTTTTTTTTTCTTTATTTTGTATTCTTAAAATTTACAACATGTCCTTGGTTTCAGGACCTGCCACATTTAAGATTTCCAGGATTGATATATATTTGATTTTTTAATGTATCATTTGATTTGTACACTTATCACTTATCTGCTTAAAAAAAATCTTTCATGGCTTTCGGTCATGCCTGGAAACAAACCTGAAAATTTCTGTCTCAACCTCTCTAAACCCTCTATAATATAGTACCACTTTTAAAGTCCAGTCACGCTCACACATCCTTTCAAACATCCACCATTTGCTTTCTTTTTACCCCAAAGCCTTCTTTTGTCTACCAATCAAAATCTACTTATTCTCTGCAGCCCAGCTTAGACCTAATATCATGATCACCCAATTCTTCAATTAGGAATTTTCCTCTGCATCGCAGAAGTTCCTAGAGTTAGAATAATCTCATTTCTCACTCATTCATGCTAATTACCCTTACCAGTTTTTCTCTCCACAAGTAGATTGACTCCTTGAGAATAGAAGCCATGTTTCAAATTGCTGCTGTTATTTAACACAATTGGACGTTTTGAACAATAAACTTAGAATCATGCAATCTTAGTACCTTGAAGCATTAGGGATCTTAGGGATTAATATACCAAATTTTTTTATTTTACAGATGAGGAAACTGAGATTTAAATGAGGGCAGTATGGAACAGCCATTCTTAATAGTCTTTATCTCAGTGTCTTTGATATCCTTTCTCATTCTGTTTCCTCAAACTTTACAATGAATACATGTGATGTGATGTCTTCTGTGTATTAATAATGTAAAAGACACTGCATTATCCACGCTTTGGTCAGAAAAGCAGAAACTGCTTTAGGAATTTGAAGCAGGAAGGGATTTCATTCAAAGAACAAAGTGCTCACAAAAGCACCTCCTATATGGTGAAGCCTAAGCATTTATTCACCTGCTACTGCTGCA